>NW_019385666.1:77899-120263 GCF_000671375.1 Centruroides sculpturatus | reverse complement strand
TAATCTTATTTTAACTTTAAAAATACTGTATTTTTTTAATATTTAATATTTTCTTAATTAATTAAGTACAATAAGAAAAATTATTAATTAATAATAAAACGATTTTATTATTTTTTCTCATTATACGATTTCATTACAATCGCGGAATCGAAAAAGGAAGTAAAACTGATTTTTGCATTAATGCGTTTATTGTTTTTTGAATATTTTGCTTGCGAAAATTCCTTGGATATTATTTTTCTAAATATATCGTAGAAATAAGGTAGGTTGATACAGAAACTATTTATCGCATACCTACTGTATATGAGCTTCAAAAAACAAAGAAAAAAATTATCAAACGATGAGATCAGCCGATTAATTGTATCGTGTACAATATTTTATACCCCCAAGGAAAATACTGAAGGTCTACGATAAATCAGTTTTACAAGCAACCTTCCTTTTTCGATTTCGCAATGACAATCGCAGAATGTAATGAAATCATGTAATGAGAAAAAATTATAAAATCGTTTTATTATTAATTAATAATTTTTCTTATTGTACTTAAGAAAATATTAAATATTAAAAAATACAGTATTTTTGAAGTTAAAGTAAGATTAAACTAATGAATACCAAAACCAAAGTGATGTAGAGATACGACGTGCTTGTATATCGATGACGTAATACACGTAACTGTGGAGCGAACGAAAACAATCGAGTTGAATTAATTAAGTCGGAAAAAAGAAAGTGTGCATTATAATCGGAAAATGCGACTATTGTATTAATCTAAAATATTGGTATTAAATCTGTCTTATAAAATCATGACGACTCCTGTAAATCGAGTTATCCGATAAGAATAAAATACAATATCAATATAGCCCTATTATTGAAAAAATTCGCTTATTTTTGCTCACCTCGAGTTTTGTGTACTAGAAATGGCTAAAAAGTGCACAAAATATGTACGGAAATATGGTATTACAGCACCACCTGTATTGGACGACCACCTGTCATTTTGAAGGAACTGTGGGTGGTTGCCATAGACAGGTTTTACTGTATATATATATGACAGTGGTCAAAAATTTATACTTGATTTCAAACTGCATCTCAAATGTTGCAACAATTTCACTAGGAAAGTTTTAATTATCATTTGTTTTTGTTTTAAAGAAATGGCTTTCACCAAATTAGTTTGAATTTGAAAATGACAATGAACTGAAAAATTGCATTACTGAATAGTTCAAAACATTGGCAGTGGACTTCAGTTTCCTTAGTCCATTATCAAAGGTGACACAATCTCAAAAACATGTATCCATTTCCATTATTTTTGTACATCTTTTTTGGCTATAAGAAAAACAAATAAATCTGAACTTTTACAAGTCTAAAAATAATACTTTTTAATATAAAGAAGTCCATGATAGATATTTTCAAGATTAAAGCTTTGTTTTTAGATCATTTGTCAAAGAAAATTCAGAATTGGATTTGTTCAATGTTTCAATTCTTGGCTATTCCAAAATGTCTGAACATGAGGAATTTTTAAAAATGGAATAAATCTTTTCACTGAGTGATAGATGAAATTTGGTCTCAAATACTATGGTAGTTTTCCATGGACCTTTTCTGTTAAAATACTTATTTAAAAGATTCTTTAACACTAAAATTTAAAGTTTTGAATTTAAATAAAAGATTTGTATTTATGTAATATTTTGAACAAAGAGTTAAATTTTTAATAAAGTGTATAAATATTTAATTATAGCAAAGTATATAAATAAACAATATGCTTTTAAATTTATTTTTAGTATTTATTAATAAATAATTATTTGCTAATAATTAAATTATGAATCTTTAGTACAGCAATTATTACAAACTAATCCTTTCTTGGAAATAACTAACAATCCTAACACTGTAACCGATCTTCGTAACTTGGTGGTGGCATTGTTTGAATCTTTAAATGATAAAACACTAGCATTAAGTCATCAGAAAAAAGCTAACAAGTAAGATTTTGAAATTTCTTCACTTTCAGTTATACATAGGACTATATAATATTTAATATCAAATTATTTTTAGAATTCTAGGAAACCGTGTTACTGAACTAGAGAAGAAAATTAAAGCAATTGAACTGTCTCATCTTTGGAATCTTCAGGATTCAAGTAAATATATTAATTTTTATTATTAGAATATTAAAAAGACATTTAAATTGTATGATTGTGACAGTTTGTTTTCTTAAGATTATACTTTAACATTTAATTAACATTTTGACTATAGAATAGTTACCAAAGAAAAAAGATGTTACCAATGTTATATATGTCTATATATTTTTTTATTATACACTGTAGAGTTTTCATTTTCACTTTAAAAAAATTGTCCACAATAAATTATGTTAAACATTATTCACTACTGTGAGGTCTTTGTATTTGCATGCCATCACTAACCACAAAAACATGAAATTTTATGAAAATCTGCATTTTGGTTTAAATAGTCCCAGAGGATTTCTACACATGCCTAAACACTTTAGTATAAATAGTTTTGTACAGAAAAATGTTTGTTTTATAATAAATATACTTAAATTCATGATATGATATTTTCAGAAATATGGGTCAAAATTAAAAATGCTTATGTCAGACAATTCATTAGACACCAACACACAAAGATGTCATACTTTGATGAACATCTTCAGGTCTTGTGGCTAGTGTCACGTTCTGCCGTGAGAGCAATAATCATAGTTTTAATATGAAATTTCATGACTGCCACTATGAGACAGGTCCTTGAAATAGAGATATCTGACTGTACTTTTGAGGAATGTGTCTACTGCATTAAGCAAGACCTATTTTATTTTTTTGAATAATTGAACAATGATTTTTTCTAAAACATTATTACTTGCAGTTAATAACTTGTTATAAAGGAATTCTAAAATAATTTCTAATGAAATGATTAAAGCAGAAATTATGAAACCTAATCAGAAATAACCAAATAAATCATTTATAATCAGATATTTTTTTAAAATTATGATTTAATCGATTCTGATTTATTCTGACTTATTTATCAACTTTAATCAGTTAAAATTTTTAAAATATAAGAATAATTTTAATGTTCAATAAAATAAATTACTGGATTGTGAAATAAACTTAAAATGATAATTTAATACTATATTTTAAAATCAGGATAGGGTCAAGTTTCAATTAGTCTAGATTTTTGATGCTTTCTGTATAATCAATTTTTTCCTGAAAGTTTAAATACTCTAATACAGTGGATTATTACATTGAATTCAATGTATTTGGAGTTTACAGTACTTAATACTGTAATAATGTACTATAATTCACTAAATACACTAATTCAGATTTGTGTTCTAAGTTCAAGCCAGTATTTCACATTGAATGTAGGGATATTTAAAAAATTCAAAAATATAATTTGCAGCATGGCTATATTTAAATAAAAGATTCACTAATCATAATTCCAAAATTAAAAAATTCTGAATGAGTTAAACATCAGTAATGAAATTACCATTGAAAGGCTAATATCTACTTTTCAATGTTCAGATTTTTGACATTTCACTGTATTTGTATCTTTATTCTAGGAATGTATTTCAAGTTTTTTTTTTTTTGACAAACTATTCTTCAACCTACAGGTACAATACAGAATTTCTTCTGAAATTTGTAATTTTGTAGAATATGAACACAACACAAAATAAGTTTAAATTGACTTCTTAAATATGGTGATTTTTAGTTAACTTTTAGATATAAAAGGTACACTAAACAGGAAATGGAAATCATTTCTGTTCTTCTGTGGAACAGGACTTCTCTATTTATACCATTTGTTATCTGTTTTAAAACCTTCATTAATTAAAAGTAAAAATAAAATCATTATTATAAAAATAAGAAAGCCTTTTTTGAACTCTTGACTTAAATAGATATTATTTTAACTAAAGTTTGAAAAAAGAAAGTTTCTGGCAACGTTGAGATACAAAATCAGGATAGCATTGTAGTAGACAAATTTTAGCATGCTACCTGCTGTGCTTTGAAATGTAATCCTTATCAAACTCTCCATAAAACTACACTGAAATACAACACTAAAATTATTTTTGTTAATTATTATTGGATGAATGGCTGTCTCTAATCTTTTGTGTGTGTTCTTGGGGTAGAACCACCAACAAACAAAAGTTTATTTAGATTTGCATTTCCTACCATATGCACTCTCCTTGTAAGTAAATCATTCTTTAGACTTTTAGAATAAAATGTGTTAGTTTTATTCGAAACAGAACATTACAACTGTTTTAGTAATCTCTCTGTATATTATAATATACAAGTATGAGCTATAATATTTTGAATTCCACTTTCACAAACTTGAGATGTTCACTTTTGAGTTATAGTTCCTTTGTATTTTTTTGCATTTTTATTGATAATTTTAATTACATAGCTTAAGACAATAAGGGAAACAAAGGCAATGCTTTAACTTGTGAACATTTTTGAGTTATGGCATCTATCTGGAATCTAGGATGATATATCTGAGGTATGCAATGTAACAAAATTATAATACAGACAAAGTGTTTCTAAAGAATGAAATTTAAAAGTGGCTTTTCTTAAATTCATTTAAAATGGTGTTTTCCAAACCTTTCAGACTACTGATGCATATATTTTTTATCATCACCCTAAAGAGGGCAGTAGCACCCACTTTGGAGTCACTGGTTTAAAAAGAACCACAATTTAAGTTAGATTTTTTTTGTAAAAAAGAGCTGGCGCGAATTACAATTTAATAAAGTAAAATTGCATTACTAGTATCTTGCTTGCTTGCCATGTCCAATCACCTGGAACAACCATTCTTCACTGCAGAGATGACCTTTCTTTGTAGGCTACAGCTCTGCACAAATATGTAAAATAGTCTAAAATGTTCACAGGTGACAATCCGAAAACAATTAATAATATAAGATTTTTTTTTGTAAAAAATGGCAAGCAAGCAAGCAAGATATGACTAGTATTTGTAATGCAATTTTTACTTTATTGAGTTAGTTTTTGATATCACTGAAATTATAATTTTAGAAAAATTCTCTTAGCATTTCTGATTTTTATTGAAACTTTTTGCTGTAAATAAACGAAAATTTAAAATTTTTGCATTTATGAATATTTTTCTTTATTGTAAAGAAATTCTTAATTTTAGTTAGTTCACTTATATATTAAAATATCTTTTGGATTTATTTATTATATATTATTTTTAATGACTGCACATTATTTATCTTTCTGTAGCAAAAATGTGTACAAATAAAATATGCTGTGAAGAGGAGAAAGTGGTTTTGGAAAACAATCCAATAACTCCAACACCACCTACGTGTACAAAGGCTGTTGCTTTAACTACATCAAATTTGTTGAAGAATGAAGAAGTTGAAGAAGCCAAACTTCAGGATGAAGATTACGAAAATACCTCTTCTGAAGTAGAGAAAAGAAACAGAAGTGGATCTGGTTTTAGTGATTTAGATTTACTTCCCACTAAAGAAAGTCCTGTTCCTTGTAAGTAAAATATATCATTAGATTGTCTGATGTGAAATATCATTTTAGGCTGTATACTGAAAGCACCACCAGGTGACCCAATGCACATTTCTACAATACTGTAAACTCATGACTTAAGTGTTCTGATGTTCTTTGAGTTTAAACTCTGACACAAAAGGGATCAAGACAGCCACAAACATTTACAGGACTTTGGTGAGACCATTGTAATGGCTTTCACTGTGAAGAAATGGTTTGAGAAGTTTCAGAGCAGAGATCAGAGCCTGGAAATGAACCAGTGGGAACTGCTATTTGCTGTTTCAGACATAATTTCAAAGGCTATTGTGGAAGTAGACCCCAAGCAAAACATGCAGACAATAGGACCTGTCTGAGTCATATGACCATTTCTAGGTACCTAATAAGATCATAGACTAAAAAGAGAGACACCAAAGTTTCACCCAAGTTGACACCATATCAGCAACATCAGCATAAAATGACATTTCACATGAGACAACTTAATTTTTTAGATGTATAAAATTTTAAACCTATTAATTCTCTCTCTAAATGAACAGTAATAGTTAAATACCCAGAATAGTACAAATAAACTAGAAAATTAAATATATTAATAATATAGTGCTACATTCATGATCTGAAAAAACATCAGCAAACAATATATTTGCTGTAGATATAGGATCTTCCTCAAAATATAGTTTAAACTTTACTTAATACATACCAAGATGATATTTGGCATTTAAATATGTCATTTTGTACAAAGTGGACATAATGCAGAAGCCTAATTTTTATAGTTTTCACATATTGAATCACTAAGAAATGAATCAGAGCTGAGTATTGAAACAATATAAAAAGTGATATGAAGCATGTAGAGTTACTTATAAAACCAAGCTTGACATATAGTAATAAAACAAATAACTGCCACAGCAATCCAGTTGTCAAGGTAATATGTCAGCATATCAGCCACAATTGAATCTGCACGAGCAAACACAGGAATTTTTCAGGTGAGTTGATCTGTCCCTTCAACTGTCTGAATCATGATGGCTATTACTAAAAAGGCTATCCTTTTCAACTTGTGCAAACTAAAAAAAAATTAAAATTCAGAAAGATTATTTTTAAATTGGGCTGCAATATGGCTAATTAATTATAAAAGATTAACTGCCTGCATTTAATACAAATTACATAAGTTTAATACAAGATGGCATCTTAATAATTAGAAATTATTTAATAATTTAGAAGAAAAGACTAACCAGGAACAAGACTCAAACCCACAATTCCTGTGTGGTAATTGTGCTACCTGTACCTCTGTCCAAGATCAATTAATTTAGAAGATATAACTATACATGTTTCTCTAAATTAAATGGCTTGAAAACAAAGTTCAGACAGACATTTGAATAACATAATTGGCAATGTATCTCCATGGTAAGCAGGAATTGCATGTTTGAGATCCACTATAGATTGATCTTTTCTTCTGAGAATATTCTAAAATTAAATGTATTAATTAATATCTATGCTGCCATCTGTTTTAATAAATAATCACCTACTCTTAGTCCAAATTACATAATACAGTGGTACCTCATATTTTGAATGTAATTTAAATAAATGTTTCCCAGCAGTCATAAGGTGGTCAGGGATTGATTGATTGATTAAATAAAATTTAAGAAATTAATTAATTATTTATCAATAAAATGTTTTTTGTATGATTTATTTCTTCATAGTTTCAGATACTTCCATATTTACATTGGAATTCCAGCAGAATGGCCAACAAGTTTACAAACTTTCCAGTCAAATTGATAAAATTTGTTAAAGCATTTAACATTATTTCTATTTGAATCCAATGCTGATAATGTGAAAGCTGTAGAACACTTCCCATACTAATAAGCATATGATACTGCCAAATTTTAACTGGACTATAAGAAGTTTAATTAAAGTTACACAAATGTTTTGGTTATTAAACCTAAGAAAGAAAGAAAAACAATTAACAGTCCTCTTTTAATGTTTTAATATCTACAATTAATTCTGCTGATATAACTATTACATTTTGTTTATTTAACTTAAGACATTTATAAACATACTTAAAGAATGAAATCAAAAGATTTCATTAAAGTTAAGAACTAGAAAAACATAAAACAATCATATGCATCAGTTTTGAAAACTGAAGCACAAAAATTGATTATATAAAAAATATTTTTAATTTGTTTTTTCAAATGCCAACTTGCCAAAAATTCTTTACTATAATTCATAAAATTAAACTTATCCATTTTTGTCTTATTTGGCAAAAACAAAACTGCTTTGAATCTAATTATAATAGTATCAATAATATAGTTGTGTCCAGTTTGCTATAATGAAAGACATTGTTTGACAATTTTGCTTTTTTTTTTTTCTTTGGATAGCATGTTAAGGTCTGTATCAGCCTATAAACCATGTCATTAGCTATCTGAAGCAGAAAAGATGCCAAATAATTGCCTTTCTTGGTACAAAAAGCAAGAAGAGGCTGAACAAACACAAATTGGAATTTAGCTGTAAAAAAAATCAAACTTTTAATACATACGTGTGTATCCTATAAAAATGCATATGTCTACTGTATGTAGTACATATAAATAAATGTAGCAGAACTGTGTTCATAATTATTGTAATCTTGACTCCCAAATTTTTCACTCGTCAGGTTCCATGTGTTGATGGATAAGAGAGAGTTTAGCAAAAATATGAGTAAAATAACATATTTTGATGATGATAAAATTACATGAATAAGGATTTTTTTTATATTAAAATTAAATTTTAACTGACAATTTATTTAAAATATTGTATATTTATTACTTCTAATTATCAATATTAAGACTCATGATATTCAAAATTTTTTCAAATAGCCGAAAGCTTTGTTCGAAGTTCCAGCAGTTGTTCAAGTCATCTCAGCTCTCATCCAAGTACTCCCTTGCGGACATTATTTCAAGAGAATAGAGACATAAGTAGCGATTCTGAAATCCCTTCAAGATCCTCAGATTCAGATTTTCAGAGACAACGCTATCTGAGTGAAGAATCATCAGGTTCTCAAAATGATGATAATCTCCCTCCTCAACTTCAGAAATTATTGGATGCTGCTCTTGCAGAAATAGAACAACAGAATTTAAAAAAAGCCCAGTCTGCTTCAAAGAATGTTAATAAGGAAAAAGAAGATCCAAATTGTTAACTATATGTAACTATAAAATCATTTTAACTTCTTTATTTAATTAAAATTTTGAGTCATTTCAATAAAATTGACCTTAAGATAAGTAAGCAAAGATTGCTATGCAAATAAAGATTATTTTTTTTATAAAATTATTTTCAGCTTAAATATGCATGTATAGTTATAGCATTCGTATTGGGCAGAGTTATATTCTCATTTTCTCTTGTGCCATACAATAAATGCTCTGATTTTATTCTGTAAAATATTTAACATATCAATATATAATTACTGTTAACTCTTTATATATAGAAAGTGATGGCCCAGTAATGCCAATTGTTTTCCTCCTATTTATGTGACATTTTTGGTAACAACAGACAAACTATTGTTTAAATCCCTGCCAGAGTGCTGAGCATCCAGTGTTCTGATCTGCATTCTAAACATTTCAGTCTAATATTCTGACAGATGCCTTGGAACAATTGAATTTAGTCCATTGTTTCTGAAATCTTTACATCAAGGTCTGTAAAATTGGTGTCAACAGTAATTTTCATTATTTAATATCCTGTTTGTAGACAGTTACATTTTTTGTTTACAAAAATCATGATTTATTTAAGCTACAATTCAAGTTTTGAATTGAAGTCATCCAAATAAGATGTTGCTACAATTTTTATCTGTAAAGATATGATTTATTGAAAGAAAGAGTTTTAGTTTTTATTATAACATTTATTCATAACATATACAGTATGAAAACAGTACACTTGATTTAAAGAATGGATTTTATTGTGCATCCTGTAACATATTGTGTTTATCATATTTAATAATTGAGATTTAGTAATAGAGAGAGAAATAGTTTAAAATTCA
Source organism: Centruroides sculpturatus (assembly GCF_000671375.1). Classification (NCBI taxonomy): domain Eukaryota; kingdom Metazoa; phylum Arthropoda; class Arachnida; order Scorpiones; family Buthidae; genus Centruroides; species Centruroides sculpturatus. Next base: position 110,792 of record NW_019385666.1, on the reverse strand, counting down.
AGCAATATTCAACACTAACTAAAAATGACATTCAGATAAAAAAACAAAATTAAATGAGAAAAGTCAAAGTTGCTTTTATTAAAGTAAATAATGAGATGATACACTTGATTTTTTGGAAATCTTGTTAATAGAAATCTATACATGTGAATCAAGTTATCTCACTAATTACAGTTTGCAGAGTGAAATAAATTCTGGAAAATATATTAATAATAGATAAATTGCATTGTGTAAAAACTATTTAAAGTTTAATTTTAAAGATAAAAATAAATTATTCAGCAATGTGGCAGAATTAACTCAGAATAACATATCAAATGTAATTATTTGCTTATTTAAAGAAATTAGTTAAAGTTAGGTTTGAAAAAATTGCTATTAATATGATGATAATGCATTTATCAGTTATTATTGATAACTGGTAAATGCATCATCATCTAATTTATCATTAATTTAACTGAAAATGTATTATTTTGCAATTTTTATTAATTAAGTGTTGAATTATGCTAGAAGAATACTAAACAAGCTCAAATATTAAAATGATGAAAAGTTTAGCAAAAATATTTTGTTTTATTGCTACTATTCTTCAGTTAATGGAATCAGAGTAGGCTTAAAGGAATGCTGTATTTAGTTAATGCCCTTAGCATCTTGAAATGGCCTTAAAAAATATGGAACTTATTCCAAAAGAATAGTTGAAATTTAAAAACGACACTAAACAAAAAATGAATTTTTTTGTTTAGTGTAGTTTGACAGAAAATAAAATTAAGTGCAATTTATATGTAAATAAAAATATTCCTGGCATAGAATGCAATCTTGTCATAGAATTTCAACAATTTTAACATGATTTTAGATTAAAATAATGCCATAGCTTTAGAAGAAAAGCAAAGAACACCTTTATTATTGCAAATTTTAACAAATTCTACATAACTAAACTATAGTTTTCATTTATAAAAAGAAAGCACTATAAGTGCTAGTAATTGAATGTTAACAAGGAGATGGCCAGATGTTCATATCTCCGATTTGTATGATACTTGATGAGCATGTAGCACTAAACACAAATAGTTCCTTATCCAAATAATAGGACCCACTTCTCAAGCATTTCGGAAAAACAAGCTAAACACCCAATTTTGAAAGGCCCATAAATCTCAAAGTTCTACCTATTCTAGGAATGGCAGTAGCCGAGTGAATAAGGTTCTAGATGCTAGAACTGCATGATATGGGTTCGATCCTTTGCGATTTTAGTTTGTTACATGTTACATAAAAAAGTTTTTTATTACAAAGATATTAGAAAAACCAGATTTAGATTTCTGGTCCTAAGCTATAATAGTAGAGAAGACTAGAGAAAAGAGGATCTGATCCTTTTATAAATAATAATAGATTTAAAAATGAAAGGCCTTTGGTTATAGTCTCTTGTTATGAGGCTATAAATCCAACCTCTAATCTTATATGTTAAATTTAAATGAGTTTTTGAGTCAATAAAAATTATGAAGAATCATTTCTCTGAATTTTTTTTTACAACTCTTTAATTTAGAATTGGAATTAATTTAATAATGACAATTCAAAAATATATAAAATGATGTTTATTAATTCAGATTCTTGATTAATAATTGTTTAATGTAAATCTTGTTAATTAAAATTTATTTATCTTACTCATAGTTAATGAATAATTTAAAACAAAATATCATATTTAATAAATAGTTTTGCTATTGTTAATATCATTGTTTGTATTAAGCAAAATAATGTAAATTTGTAATATTTAACTAGATTCTGTATATTGTTAAATTTATTGCAATTTCACAAAGTTAACTAATGTTGATATTGACTTTTGGACCAAACTTTTTCTCTTATTCAAATATTTTATTGCTTATAAACTTTAAAAAAATTAAGAAAAAATTCTCGTTTTAAATATTTACAAATTGCAATAATTTGCAAGAAAGTGTGTCCAAAGGTCAGTCAGTCACTTGACTTTTGGGTCATCTTGATTGTGGAAAATTATTTGAATAGTTAAAAATTATTTAGCTAAAAGTTTTAATATTAAAAAATAAATTCTTTGTCAGAAGCAAGTCAAAATTAATTATAACAACTTTAAGGATATTTAAAAATCTAATAGTTTAATATATTTTTTATACTCAATATGAATAGATGATCTTTAAAAAATTTTTAAGCATTAATGGCAGAATAATTAATAGCGATATTTATTATTATTAGTTAAAAATGTATAAAGTAATAAATTGACTAATTCTAGTAAACAGATGAAAAGTTTATTTTAAGAACTTAAAACTCTGAAATAAATTATACAAAATACTATAAAAAGAACTATAAAAATACTGTTACAGGAGACAAATTGATGAAGGTATGAAACAATTTTGTTACCGCTTTTGAATTTTTCCAAAATATCTAAGAAGTCCAAAAGTGGACAGAGATGACCAAGTTGGTAAAGACACCAGCTTGTCTCTCTAGGAATTGGGCAAGAAATTCAGGAATTTTTTGTCCGGGATACAAAGGCTCTGTCTCCAACACCCAGCTGTCCTTTTAACAAACCCATGTTGGGTATGGAAAAAAGGCCTTTTCAGTATTTTCGGTCCTTTTTCCCCTATCCTAAGGAAGGTGTTTTGTTTTAACCCTTTTGATTTCAATAAAGCAGTATTTTTATAAGTCATTCAAGCTTTTGGAGTGAAAAAAATTGTGTAACTATTTCTTTAGTTTGCATTAAAGAAGTTATAAATAATAAAAGTTAAAACCTTTCAAAGAACATTTCTATATAATAAATTCAAAAACCGAATTTATAGGTGTACATAAACAGTAATTACACAAATTCTGTAAGGAGATATCTTTGAGGGTTGCATCTATAAGAATGCCAAGAGTTTTTTAAAAACTATGTGCAACATTCTAAAGAAAATGTCAAATTGTGGCTGACTTCAGACAGTTTTTTTGAGAGTAAGAAACTTCAAAAATGAATTTAGGAATATGCACATTGCCATTTATATATAGTATACAATACTTCTAATAATGCAGTGTATCTGGGATTGTCTTTCAATTAAATTTTTAAAAATAATTTTATTGTTTTCAAAGACATTTGTATGAAAGATTATTAATATAATATTCTTTTGGTGTGTATAAAATATTGTTGGATATTATTAATTTGAAAATTATATAATATATGCCAAATTTATTTATCTTTATAATCATACACCAAGTGTTTGTCAGTTCATTTAATGTGGTGGAATTCTGTGATATTGATTAATCCAAAGATTTCGATAAAAATTTATTAATACAAATCTCTATATATTTATACATATGATAATCATCATATAAAATTTGTATTGTGCATATCATCGTACCTTAAGTGTTGAAGAAGCATTTGTTGTTAATCAATGTTAAATTTTCATTTCTTTATTTAATATTGTTAGATATATTTTGTACTTTCTTTTTCTTTTGTAAGAATAAATACATTTTGAATTTTCTTTTATTATATATTTTGCTGAAAATTTTATTAGTAGTAACTAAAGCTTTTATTATTCAGTATAAAATTTACACTTGAGAAACATAATTTTTGGTTAATTAAGTTGACTGAAAGCATTTGTTTTTGTTAAATCTAATGCAGAGTAGTAAAAGGTTTTGTTTAATTAAATTGTACTGTACGTATCAAGTTAATAGAGAGGTTGCACGGAATTTTCATTGCGAAAATGTAAACATTGGACGTTCACGTTTTTGCAATGAAAACTTCCGCTTCAACCTCTCTATTGCTTATATTAATCTTTACCTACACCTGATTTTAGTAGAAATAGATAAAATTAATTGGTGTTAATTTATGCTATTATATTGCAGGGGTGGCCAAACTTTGTTGTAATAGGAACCATATACTGCGCATCAAAGGTATATAGGAGACGCATTCTATATTGGAACAGTATTTTATAATGTTTTTTGGAATTACAAAAGAACTGAACTCATCTCAACCAGCACTGAAACGTAAACATTTTTCTTTTTAACACTTACAAATGTTCAATATGTCCACTAGGAATATCAAATCTTGGCTTTTTAAACCTTCAAAGTTTTGAAGCATGATTTTCAAAACTTTTAATGCCACCATTTTTCCCATAGTAATTTATTGTTACTAGAAATGAATGAATTCAATCTATTATGAATTAATTAGATGATTATATCGAGAATTCTTAAAATTAAATTCATAAATACAGACCGGAAATTTTAGAAACAAATTTTATTCAAATTTAATTTTGAATTTCAAATCTGTTTTGATTATTAAACATGTTGAATTTTTATTTCAAAGAAAATCCCAAAGTATACAAAAGCATTAAAAAGACAAGACAACAATTGATTTTTTCATTTTGTTACAATGTTATCACAAATCAAGAAAACCCTTTTACTATCAGTTGATATAGTTTGATGGTTTTGAGCAGTAAATAAAGTTTCTCTACATTTTCACTGTGTTTGCATATCAACACAGACATGTTTATTTCTTCTATCTGAAATTTACTTTTACTATTGTTCGAATATTAATTAAAATCTTCATAACTTTGGCTCATTTCTTCCCAAAGTTTCAAATCTTAAAAATGCCAAAAGTTTTGAAGCTTTAGAAGGTTTTGAAGACCTTACATGTACCACGAGTGATACAGCATTCATCAATATGATAATCCAGTTCTTGTTACATCTTTTGTAATGTAGACCTGTTGATAGTGGATGCTGATGTGACAATATATCACAAGCTAAAAGAGTGTATCATCACAGTACTGTTTACTATCGACAGGCCCACATTGCAAAAGGTGTGGTAAGAATTGGATTATCGTATTGATGAATGCTGTGTCACTTGTAGTGCACACATTAAACATTTGTAAGTGTTAAAAAAACTGTTTGAGTTCCAGTGCTGGTTTCATTGAGGTGAGTTCAATTCTCTTGCAGTGACTTTTTGTATCTCCAAAAAAATTATGAAACAATTTATATACTGTATGTATATTAGAGGGAGGGTCTGACTTTGGTGCTTCTACACACATATATATGGGTGAATATACCAAATATGCAAATTTCAAGCCATAATTAAAAGACTAAATTATCATTTTTTTTTCTTTTAAGCTAAATTTTTTGATATAATAACCAATTTTTCTTCAAATTTCTAAGTTTGCTTTATATTTTCCAGGTAATTATATATTCTGTATAAGGCTTTTCTTTTTTTACAAAATTTATCATAAGTGAATGCAAGAATTTAAATAATGATTAATTGGATTAATTACATAAGTCAAGCAACAAGTTTAAAGGTAATGTGGATGATTTTTTGTAAATTTTTTTCTTTTGTGAGACGTACAATAACTGGTAAATAAGTAAGTGATGAATGCTGTGTCACATGTAGTGCACACATTGAACACCTTACTGGATAAATGAACTCCTCCTGCACCTGTTATAATATTTTTTATTAAGTGAAGTGATATGAAGCATTTAATTTGTTGTTAACATGATTATGATAAAAATGAATTCTAACTGTTCGTTAATAAAATAGATGAAAGTTAATTGTTAAAGATTGCTTAAAAGCTTTAAATTTCTCTCCATGGGCCAAATTTAAGGCTTCATATGTGCAGTGAAGGATAAATTCTGATGAGAGCAATATGATATCAGAGCTTTAATTATATACATAAGTAAAAATTTTCAAGCAGAATGTAAAGATTTTGAATTTTTAACCAAGTTTCCCAGCATTCTTTAGCAACCAAATCTTAATTTATATGTAAATCAACTAATAATGTATCATCATTCAAAATATAGTAATTTATAATAGCCAAAATACATAAAATGGCAACAAAGAATATATCATTTAAATAAATTAATTAAGACGTATAAATACTTTGCTTCATTACAATTTTTGAAATCAAGAGAAAACAAATTACACTAAGAAAGATTCACATTAAATAATAACAGGAATGTTAATTAGCAACACAAACAATATTTTATATTTTATTTAAATCGGATTGTCAACTGGTATTGTTACTCAAATGTTACTCTTCATAAATATCTAGGTGCAAGTCCTGTAAGAGAAGCAGCTGTGCAGCTAGTAATGGTTGCACAGCAGAATCTCTTGCAGTAATTAAAGGTAATAAAATTAGGCAAGTTTTGTAAATGCTGCCCCCATTGTACAGTACTTGAAATTAATAGATGGAAATAAAGACTTTGTTGCACCTTTACAGTTTACAATTTCTGGAATCATTACACCCTCATGGGGTTTTTTTTAATCCTAAAATATTCAAAACATTTTTCAGAAGGGTTCATTAGGAAAAATTTTACCCGATATTGTCTCTTAGCCGCCTCATACCAGCATCCTGCCCTTCATAACTGCACAGTTGCATTTCATAGGATATGAACATTGCACTTATTTGGAATTTAATTAATTTTGACTAAATCACTAACTTTATTAATTTTTTATTCTTTTTATTAAACATTTTACGGTTTTTTTATGTAGGAGTGATACAGCACATGACTAACTTAATTTAAATTACTTGCAAATAACCTTAAGCTTCATAATTCTATTGTGGATGATTCATTCAATAACTGGAAATTTTGTTTATTTAAAATTTTAAAAAATTTAAAAATATAAAACTAATCAAAATAAGTTTTAAGAGGAAAAAACAAGACTGCTATTTGACTAAGATAACAGATATAATTAAAATAACAAAGATAGCATTTGTCATACTTCCAAAATTCAACCTGTATCAACATATCATAATTTTTAATTATTCCAAGAAGGATTAAAGAATTCTAAACTCAGAAATTACAGGGAGAGATTCCAAATTTAATAAAGAAATTAATTTATAAAAGAAGTTCTCCGACATTGTAAGTCAGTCTTTGAAGAACTCTAATATTTAAAGACAAACAAATAGAATTTTAATTAGACGGGGATAAATTGCAATGTTTTAAAACCAAGGTTATAAAGTGTGATTAATGACTATAATATGTGCCTTTATAACCTCTTTGTATATAGATAATGCAAAATGAACGCGATAACAAGTTTTATCATATTTTAATTAGGCAAAAAGCTAACTTTTCCCCTTTCATTTAATAAATACTTATTATTTTTTTAAACAATTATTTATACATTTAAATAATTTATGAAATGACTCAAAAGTCGGTTAACAATTGTAATGCCAATGATCCTTGTTATATGTATTACAATTCTCTGACACACTTAGCTTGGAATAAATATCTGCATTGAAAGAAAATGTTGTTAACTGACTTTTGGGCCACCCTGTATAATAAATTAGAAATAATTTTCCAACTAATTAATTTTTAAAAAAAATGTTTTTAATTATACAGAAAACTTTTTTCATGTAAAAAATAAAACTTTTCAGACTTGCAATAATTTTGTTTTTTTATTTAATTAACAAAAAAAATTATGAAATTGGAATGTAAAATATTAAAATGTAGGACAATTTAGATGAAGTTAAAATGAAATTTTTAATATTAAATAAGCTAATTATTTATTTGCTACTTCTTTAAATAAAAGCTTTTTAAAAAATCATTTTTATCCTTTAGAAAAAGGAAGAATCCCTATCTTTACATAGGGAAATGTGTATATATATATATAATTTTTTTTTCCAGATTTAGTGAAATAAAATATTTATTAAGACTTTGCAATGATCTCAAGAATAATGAATTTTTACAGAAAAAGAAAGATAAAAAGTAGAGAAGGGGAATTCATCTCATATCAAGATACAAATATATATTGTACTATTTATTAAATATCTCTTTAAAAAATAAGAAAATTAATTTAAGTACCCTCCAATTAATTTGGTGGCAAAAAAAGGATAAAAGTAGAAGACAAATTTCTCTCTATTTTTATCCATTTTGCCATCAAATTAATTTTTAAAATAAGTTTTTAAAATTGGTGAAAGAATTTTTTCCCTTTAATGTGAAAATTAGTGTAATTTCGTAGGAAGTTCCAGAACAACTATTATCATAAAACAGTAGGCGGTTTATCGTTGTAGACATCTCATTAAGTTTCCATAAGAAGAAATCTGTTGAGTTTTAAATCAATGTTAGAAACAAAAATTTTTCCTCCAGCTAAATGCTACTTCACCTCAAGGTCTCTCACTGTTTTTATTAAAATTAATATATTTTAACCATTCCCCCCCCAGTGTAATTATCATATTGTTTTTACTCAACAAGAGGAAATTTTTCTAAATTTTTATATAAAAAAAAATTATTTTTGGACTCTTATAGATCTGTAATTAACTTAACATTAACATTTAAAAAATAATTATTAATAATTTAGACAATATACATTAATTTGTATTACAATAATTTTAAATACAGTACAATTATAATTTAGTTTTTATAAATTGCACCAGATGGCGATACAAATCTTCGGATTAAAAATGGCCGTTGATATCATCGTTTAAGTTTCGTATGAACATGCGAAATTTTAATATGTTATAAGTCTATTTTAAACAATTATTTCATCATTACAAAATAATATAAAAATATTCGTGGAAACATTCCATTGAGAAAATAGTAAAATGTGGTTCTTAATAAAGAAAAATTATTTTAAAAAATTTAAAAAATGAAGAAAAAAAATGGCGAAATCCATGACCTTCGTACACGTGTAAGCACTTAAGAAAAGCATTACGCATATGGATCATAGATTACTTACAAATGTTAAATATCTTTCTTCATCGATGTGTTTGAATATTTAAATAATCGATGTTACTGGATACATACAATTGTATAGGTGTTTTTTAAAGCCGTTAAATGTTTCGGGTGTCGACATAGTGATCTTTTTATAGAATGAATGATGGATTTAAATAGACCGAATGGGAATGGACACCGAAATGTAATATCAGACGTTGAACGAGTATATAAAGATGAGGAAGGACAGATCCAGTTATTCAAGGCAATCCACTAAAGAGGTAGAGACGTCTCTGTCTAAGAATATAGTTCGTGTAAGGATTTTAATGTATTTTAATCATCGAACCAAAATTGAAAAATCGTTAAAGCATTTGGTACTATGATGTCCTTCAATGCAATGTACTTTTATGGCATTTAAATGATATCTCCTCTTGTTTACTTAATAGAAAGACATTATTTTTTTTTCAGGTCGTAAGTTACAATATTTAAAGGATTTTTACTAGTTGAATCACGAGATATTGTCTGAAGAGTTTGATAAATGACCCCAATTATCGAAGTACCTGTTTTTATAAATGTAACCTTTACGATTCTATTGATTTTTATAACGTAAAAAAAAGTATAATTGATTGTAAACTCTCTTTTACACGTTGCTTATTCATTGTTAAAGTGCATTAAAAAATAATCTCTAAATAAAGCCATTTTTTTACGTTCCCATCAGTGGCCGCTGTTTATAGATTTAACTAACACAGTTTACATTATATTTTTAATGCCTTTTATAATTTTGAATTCTGTTCGAAACTCATTTAAATCCGTGGATCTTCGAGAAGCAAAGCTTGATTTATTTTTAAAGTATTCCCCCTCGCATTTTTTCATCTAATTATCGTTACAAATGTAATAATCACTAAAATAATCATCCTAATTTCAATAGTAGGCCATCACAGTAATCCTCTTGTCTCGCTAACTTCAAAGTTCCGCAGCGGCACACGATCATCGTATTCATTATAAAGTATCACAATAGATAAACATGGGAATTATAGAACTTCCAGAGTAGAAGAAAAACATTTTATAAATTTGATATCTGTTGAAATTTAATTAAAAGATTCTTACGTTGATGATGATCTTCATTTCTGTAGAAAACATTAACTGGTATACGAGTATTTAACAGTAAATTGTAATTCTTAGTATTAATATTTTTAACATTTATCGATTGACATTTTGTTCAACTTTTGACATTTTATGCCAAGGTTTTCTGATTATTCACGGTTTAAAACTTCGTGACGTAACTAATTAGACAGTTTGCCAAGTGTTTTAATGTAACTTCTTTCTACACGAGTTTTTAAATGTCGTCTTCCACCCCGGGCAATACTCGAACGTGTAAGGAAAAGTTGGTAACGTTTACATTGCGGAAGGTTTTACTACAGGAAAAAATAAAAAAATAATACAACGAAATTAGATGAGAACACGTTTACTTGCACTGTTACACTACTCGATGTTCTCCTTAACGTTACTGATTTAGTAACACTTGTTCTTGATAAGCGCACGTTCTTATCTGTAACAAATATGGCTTCCTGAAGGAAAAAAATATATAATAAAATAGAAATATCCGGATTTATAGAAAAATATGATGAGTTTTGCAACGTTTTTCTTTAGCATTGGAAATGATAAAATTACTAAATATTTTCATGTAAATGAGCGTAAGTAATTACTTAAAAATCCTGTGGCACGCGTACTAAAAGTAGAATTGTCTTCTAGGAATTTTGTATATTTTATGGCAATATATAGACATTCGAAATATACTAATTAATTAAAATAGCCTACTATTCATAAGGGATAGCCTAAAAGTCACATACAGTATTTTGTTTTCGTGTATTCCAGGTAGAGTACACTGGCAAACTGAGATTGGACGTTTGATTTAATTATAATTTAATCTTCCCAATGGTTAACTAACTTTTGGGTAACTCTACATCGATATTGCAGAATTTTGGTGTTTGCAATATTAGATAAATGAATTTCTTTAATATTATAAGAAGAGAAAAACCATTTAGGAAACCTAATTTCTATAAAACCTCAAAATTTCTTATCGAATTAATGAAGCTTCCACAACTTCTTTAAGAATAAAAAAAAACCTTTTTTTTTCTTGGAAAAAATTGAAGTTAAAACGTTGATCTGTTCTAAAAGAAATGGAACACCCATTAATTTTATAAGCGAACAAATAATCTCACAACGAAAAAGTCTACGAAGAATTAACAAGAGAAATAAAATTCCAAGAAAAGCTTTTTAAAAATCCAAAAATTGCTCGAAGAAATGAAGATTCCTCTTCCATTTCTTCGCATCGTTCAAGGTTGAACCTTTGTTAAATATAAAAGAACATATTCAAAGGAAAAACTTGATCAAAACGTTTAAAAAAACACTCCAAAATTCAAATTTGAATTTTAAATAATCAGTTTTATCCAATAAGAAAACATTTCTCGATAACTCGACCAATCAGCAAACGACTACTTACTACTTAGGCTGATCTTCCTGAGTTTTAATCCGTCTGCATGTCTGTCCGCTGAATTCAAATACATTCCTTTCTTACAATACTTTCCACAACATAAAAATAAATGTAAGCATTTTATGACCGATTTTCATGAAGATTAAGTTGCAGACGAGCACATTGCAGACAGCAAGAGCAAATTAAAACAATTTGCGACATCATAAATGCGAATTTGAAAAATAGAAAAAATGTTAACACCAGCTTTTATATATGTTTATATTAATAAACAACACGTAAAAGGAATTTTAAATTATTACGATTTCGTGAGTTTTCTTTACAAAGAATGACTCCATTAAAAAATAAGTAAAGTGATAGTCAGATTCTTTCATCTAATGCAAACCTGTTGGATTGTCTTGCAGAAGTGAATCTAGTAGAACCAGAACGTATTGTTCGATTTAATGCATCCTGCACGAAATTTTTATACATTTAAATTAAAAATTTTAACGTTTATTAATAGAAAATATACAACAATTAATTGTTCTATAATATCTAATGAAAACTCTCGCTGTATATAAGTAAGGAATAAAATTAACGTTACGTGAGGCCCCTAATTCAAATTTGCCAGGGCCCCAAGAAGCTATAAGGCTCCAATGCACTGAAGAATAGACAATGTAATATAAACTAACAACTGGAATAGTGTAGTGTGTGTGTGTGTATGGTAAACTAGCGACTGGCATAAAGTGAAATAACTAGTACTGGTAGAATAAAAATTAAAACAAGCAACTGGTAAGTTAAAAAAAAAAATTAAAATAGCTGCTACTTGCTTTTGTTTTTACTAATTCTTAAATTAAAACAGGAAGTAATAAATTTAAAAGAAAATATAAAATAATTAAGTATTATTAAAAAGTAATTATAAAACTGGAAAAGTATAACAATTAAGAATTGTTACAATAAAGACATCAAAAAATTATAAAACAGACCAAGTCACGCTTTATTTTATACACAAGGAAATGAACTATTGATAATAAACAAGTGTAATCTGACACACCACACTCCATATAAATTGTTTCGTTTAATACGTTTCCTTGAAATTCAAGTCTGCCAATTATTTTAATATTAATTAATAAACACAGAGAGAGAAAGGAAAAACAAAATTTCAATGTTGTGTTCTTCGTAAACTATTTAGATCATGTCCTTTCCTTTGGCGATCGTGTCTTCAAAATCAACCAAAAAAGAAAAAAAAATAGCCTCCAGATATGAAACTTTTATATTTAAATTCCTATTCATTTTTCATAGAATTAACTTTTTAAAAACACAGAAATACTTTTTTGTTTCATTGTTAATAACATAACAATGATTAAGAATGGAGTACAAGTTCTCGAGTCGTGGACAAAACAATAATGAGAACAATCTAGATGATATAATTAGTTTTTCGAGATGGCACGTCTTCTTCTACTGTCTGCTCTTTCTAACTAAAACAATAGAAAATTGCAAAGAATTAAACTATTTACATTAATAGAATCACAAATGCTTTACAGACCTTGTTTGATATCCTCATTTATATTTACTGTTAATTTAAATATACGGTGTAACACCTATACTGATTTTAAGATGTATAAAATCTACACTATTTTACAATAGATAGATAGATAGAACTTTGTGTATTTGAATAGGAACAATACGAAGATCAATTAGTAGGTAGAAAGAATCTACACTTATCTGAAGAGAGAGTATAAGAAGCAAAGAGAAAGTAGGGTTTACACTTTTCTTTACTTGAATTTTTCACGTCGTGAGTATTTTTCTTTATGCTATTCTTCAAATTTGGCAAAGAAATGTCAACCTTGAATAGCTAACGTGAGCTAAAGCCCTGTAATTACGCATATTTCACTAAGAATTTAAAGGGGACTTCTTTGCATATTCACACACGCTACCGCTCCTTCAGGAATTTATGGACATTTTTAATAATGTATGCTTTTTAATTGCAGTTTATAATATATTTAAAGGTCAAATTTACACATCTTGACAATGTCAGTGTCAGTAATTGTTGGCAAAAGAATTGATAAGGTGATGAACTTTTATACACGTTTCGTGTTTAGTCGTGAAAGTCTCACTCTTCCGTATGCACAATTCTCTAAGTAAATTGGTTTGAAAAATAGGAATTGTAATGTTAAAAAGTAGATCACGTTTAGAGCAGTTTATTTTTTTGAATAATTTATACGTGGTGACGGGTAATTCTGTTGTATCGCAAACGAGTATTTTCATCTGCAATTTAGAGGATTGTCAAATTTAGTTGCATTTATTTTGCAATTTATTCTGGTTGATTATACTTCTAGAACTATAAGACTAAGAGTAGAAAAGGTGGTGAACTAGGAAGAAGAGAAGATTAAGCTAAGGAAAGATTCTCTCTTCCTCTGCATAGTTTACAAATAGACTAAGCTAAGGAGAGTTTTAAACTGTACCGAGCATAATTTACCTACTATGTTGAGTAAGAGACAAAACACTAAAAGGAGAAAGATAAACTAAGTTAAGGAAAAGGAGCTAAATTAAACTAGGGGAGGGAAATAAACAATAGAGAAACAACACAACTAGAAACTACCATTCTTCAAAAAAAAAAAAAAAAAAATATTCTTGACATCATTCCCGAAATGCAGAAGAATTCACGTGAAGCAATACCTTAGTAAGATTAACAGTAATTTATTACGCTGAATAGGTAATTACTTTTTTAAATTTTTTCCTTTAAATATAGAATATGAAGAAGATTCTTTTTTTTTTAAATTCTAACAAAGCTGTTATTTGGTTCCACGTAGCAAAAAAAAAGAGAGGCGATCTTAGATAAAATATCTTCCCCCTAAAAAAATATAAAACTAAATTATGATGTTGTCAAAGAAGGTGAAAGTCCAAGGGGGATTTCCAAGAGGCCCACTAATATAACGGGATTTTTTTTTTCTTTTGAACTACAGACGACCATGAGACGTAAGAAACAATGACCTAGGAATTTTGGATGACCCGTCAAGGCCTTATATACTCGATTATATTTATCTGTTGAATTAATTTGATTGGTTTTTTTTTAAATTTGGAATGCCAATTTTTTTTTATTTTTAGATTTTAATTTATAAAACGATAATTTTAAGATAATTAAGATCGGTATAACTTGAATATAAAGTAAATTCTAAAAAAAGTCCTTTTATTGAATTAAATTCTTGATCTTTTAGAATCAAGAAAGATAAATTCTAAGTAAGTAAAGATAAGGATTTTCATTAAGTTCCATTCATTCCTTCAATGTTTCGCGTCAAAAAACATCTAGCACATGAAAGTGAATAAGGATCAAATGATCTATTCTCCATAGAACGTTGCAAGTTTTCTTTCTTTTTTTTTTTTAAAAAAGAGGTTTAGAATTTTATTTTTTCGAATGATTTCGCAAGCAAAAGTCAAAGAATTTTTAATGGAAAGTTACTTTTTTTATATTTAGTAGACTATTTTTATATAAAATTTCTCTTAGATGACATAGAAAGATTGAAAATAATGTTTTAGAAGCACGCTTCTTGTGTGCTTTTTTTTTAAAAATTTACCATTGGACTAATGAATTTTATAGAAAATATGCATTGTTTCGGATGTTAATTTGTAGAAAATTAAGCGTATTTTAATTACACCCATTTTTAGGAAGAAAAATGACATTAATAAACTAACAAAGTATCAGAAAACTTCTAACTTCTTCAAAGAAAAACCACTTTAAGAGAAGAAATTTTTTGAAGATCATTAAATTTCGACATAAAATTCCAGTAAAAAAAAAAAAAAAAAAAGAAAGAACATTTGTATTTTAAAATTAAAGAACATTTTTTTTTTTTGGAAGTTAAATTTAAACAAAATAAGAATTTCTTAGAAATCATTTTTATCATCCCACGTATCATTAAACACATATAGTGTGACATCATAAGGTAGGTAAATGTCACAACGACATAATGAAACAAGGAATTGCGATGAAAAAAATGTCACGATCCGGATGCAGTTAAAGACATTCGAATGTTTATTAATAGTTGTGTCATATTATCCATGAAAAATTGTTAGATTAATTATTAAATTTCATGGAAATTGTTGATGAAGTCATTGGATACGACGAGCTTTTAAATATAGATTTTTTTTTTATAGTAAAGAATGTAGGCCNGAAATCTTGTTAATAGAAATCTATACATGTGAATCAAGTTATCTCACTAATTACAGTTTGCAGAGTGAAATAAATTCTGGAAAATATATTAATAATAGATAAATTGCATTGTGTAAAAACTATTTAAAGTTTAATTTTAAAGATAAAAATAAATTATTCAGCAATGTGGCAGAATTAACTCAGAATAACATATCAAATGTAATTATTTGCTTATTTAAAGAAATTAGTTAAAGTTAGGTTTGAAAAAATTGCTATTAATATGATGATAATGCATTTATCAGTTATTATTGATAACTGGTAAATGCATCATCATCTAATTTATCATTAATTTAACTGAAAATGTATTATTTTGCAATTTTTATTAATTAAGTGTTGAATTATGCTAGAAGAATACTAAACAAGCTCAAATATTAAAATGATGAAAAGTTTAGCAAAAATATTTTGTTTTATTGCTACTATTCTTCAGTTAATGGAATCAGAGTAGGCTTAAAGGAATGCTGTATTTAGTTAATGCCCTTAGCATCTTGAAATGGCCTTAAAAAATATGGAACTTATTCCAAAAGAATAGTTGAAATTTAAAAACGACACTAAACAAAAAATGAATTTTTTTGTTTAGTGTAGTTTGACAGAAAATAAAATTAAGTGCAATTTATATGTAAATAAAAATATTCCTGGCATAGAATGCAATCTTGTCATAGAATTTCAACAATTTTAACATGATTTTAGATTAAAATAATGCCATAGCTTTAGAAGAAAAGCAAAGAACACCTTTATTATTGCAAATTTTAACAAATTCTACATAACTAAACTATAGTTTTCATTTATAAAAAGAAAGCACTATAAGTGCTAGTAATTGAATGTTAACAAGGAGATGGCCAGATGTTCATATCTCCGATTTGTATGATACTTGATGAGCATGTAGCACTAAACACAAATAGTTCCTTATCCAAATAATAGGACCCACTTCTCAAGCATTTCGGAAAAACAAGCTAAACACCCAATTTTGAAAGGCCCATAAATCTCAAAGTTCTACCTATTCTAGGAATGGCAGTAGCCGAGTGAATAAGGTTCTAGATGCTAGAACTGCATGATATGGG
Organism: Centruroides sculpturatus; assembly: GCF_000671375.1. Lineage (NCBI taxonomy): Eukaryota > Metazoa > Arthropoda > Arachnida > Scorpiones > Buthidae > Centruroides > Centruroides sculpturatus. Next base: position 94,444 of record NW_019385666.1, on the reverse strand, counting down.
TTCGATCCTTTGCGATTTTAGTTTGTTACATGTTACATAAAAAAGTTTTTTATTACAAAGATATTAGAAAAACCAGATTTAGATTTCTGGTCCTAAGCTATAATAGTAGAGAAGACTAGAGAAAAGAGGATCTGATCCTTTTATAAATAATAATAGATTTAAAAATGAAAGGCCTTTGGTTATAGTCTCTTGTTATGAGGCTATAAATCCAACCTCTAATCTTATATGTTAAATTTAAATGAGTTTTTGAGTCAATAAAAATTATGAAGAATCATTTCTCTGAATTTTTTTTTACAACTCTTTAATTTAGAATTGGAATTAATTTAATAATGACAATTCAAAAATATATAAAATGATGTTTATTAATTCAGATTCTTGATTAATAATTGTTTAATGTAAATCTTGTTAATTAAAATTTATTTATCTTACTCATAGTTAATGAATAATTTAAAACAAAATATCATATTTAATAAATAGTTTTGCTATTGTTAATATCATTGTTTGTATTAAGCAAAATAATGTAAATTTGTAATATTTAACTAGATTCTGTATATTGTTAAATTTATTGCAATTTCACAAAGTTAACTAATGTTGATATTGACTTTTGGACCAAACTTTTTCTCTTATTCAAATATTTTATTGCTTATAAACTTTAAAAAAATTAAGAAAAAATTCTCGTTTTAAATATTTACAAATTGCAATAATTTGCAAGAAAGTGTGTCCAAAGGTCAGTCAGTCACTTGACTTTTGGGTCATCTTGATTGTGGAAAATTATTTGAATAGTTAAAAATTATTTAGCTAAAAGTTTTAATATTAAAAAATAAATTCTTTGTCAGAAGCAAGTCAAAATTAATTATAACAACTTTAAGGATATTTAAAAATCTAATAGTTTAATATATTTTTTATACTCAATATGAATAGATGATCTTTAAAAAATTTTTAAGCATTAATGGCAGAATAATTAATAGCGATATTTATTATTATTAGTTAAAAATGTATAAAGTAATAAATTGACTAATTCTAGTAAACAGATGAAAAGTTTATTTTAAGAACTTAAAACTCTGAAATAAATTATACAAAATACTATAAAAAGAACTATAAAAATACTGTTACAGGAGGCAAATTGATGAAGGTATGAAACAATTTTGTTACCGCTTTTGAATTTTTCCAAAATATCTAAGAAGTCCAAAAGTGGACAGAGATGACCAAGTTGGTAAAGACACCAGCTTGTCTCTCTAGGAATTGGGCAAGAAATTCAGGAATTTTTTGTCCGGGATACAAAGGCTCTGTCTCCAACACCCAGCTGTCCTTTTAACAAACCCATGTTGGGTATGGAAAAAAGGCCTTTTCAGTATTTTCGGTCCTTTTTCCCCTATCCTAAGGAAGGTGTTTTGTTTTAACCCTTTTGATTTCAATAAAGCAGTATTTTTATAAGTCATTCAAGCTTTTGGAGTGAAAAAAATTGTGTAACTATTTCTTTAGTTTGCNCCGACATTGTAAGTCAGTCTTTGAAGAACTCTAATATTTAAAGACAAACAAATAGAATTTTAATTAGACGGGGATAAATTGCAATGTTTTAAAACCAAGGTTATAAAGTGTGATTAATGACTATAATATGTGCCTTTATAACCTCTTTGTATATAGATAATGCAAAATGAACGCGATAACAAGTTTTATCATATTTTAATTAGGCAAAAAGCTAACTTTTCCCCTTTCATTTAATAAATACTTATTATTTTTTTAAACAATTATTTATACATTTAAATAATTTATGAAATGACTCAAAAGTCGGTTAACAATTGTAATGCCAATGATCCTTGTTATATGTATTACAATTCTCTGACACACTTAGCTTGGAATAAATATCTGCATTGAAAGAAAATGTTGTTAACTGACTTTTGGGCCACCCTGTATAATAAATTAGAAATAATTTTCCAACTAATTAATTTTTAAAATAAGTTTTTAAAATTGGTGAAAGAATTTTTTCCCTTTAATGTGAAAATTAGTGTAATTTCGTAGGAAGTTCCAGAACAACTATTATCATAAAACAGTAGGCGGTTTATCGTTGTAGACATCTCATTAAGTTTCCATAAGAAGAAATCTGTTGAGTTTTAAATCAATGTTAGAAACAAAAATTTTTCCTCCAGCTAAATGCTACTTCACCTCAAGGTCTCTCACTGTTTTTATTAAAATTAATATATTTTAACCATTTCCCCCCCCCAGTGTAATTATCATATTGTTTTTACTCAACAAGAGGAAATTTTTCTAAATTTTTATATAAAAAAAAATTATTTTTGGACTCTTATAGATCTGTAATTAACTTAACATTAACATTTAAAAAATAATTATTAATAATTTAGACAATATACATTAATTTGTATTACAATAATTTTAAATACAGTACAATTATAATTTAGTTTTTATAAATTGCACCAGATGGCGATACAAATCTTCGGATTAAAAATGGCCGTTGATATCATCGTTTAAGTTTCGTATGAACATGCGAAATTTTAATATGTTATAAGTCTATTTTAAACAATTATTTCATCATTACAAAATAATATAAAAATATTCGTGGAAACATTCCATTGAGAAAATAGTAAAATGTGGTTCTTAATAAAGAAAAATTATTTTAAAAAATTTTAAAAATTCAGGAAAAAAATGGCGAAATCCATGACCTTCGTACACGTGTAAGCACTTAAGAAAAGCATTACGCATATGGATCATAGATTACTTACAAATGTTAAATATCTTTCTTCATCGATGTGTTTGAATATTTAAATAATCGATGTTACTGGATACATACAATTGTATAGGTGTTTTTTAAAGCCGTTAAATGTTTGGGGTGTCGACATAGTGATCTTTTTATAGAATGAATGATGGATTTAAATAGACCGAATGGGAATGGACACCGAAATGTAATATCAGACGTTGAACGAGTATATAAAGATGAGGAAGGACAGATCCAGTTATTCAAGGCAATCCACTAAAGAGGTAGAGACGTCTCTGTCTAAGAATATAGTTCGTGTAAGGATTTTAATGTATTTTAATCATCGAACCAAAATTGAAAAATCGTTAAAGCATTTGGTACTATGATGTCCTTCAATGCAATGTACTTTTATGGCATTTAAATGATATCTCCTCTTGTTTACTTAATAGAAAGACATTATTTTTTTTTCAGGTCGTAAGTTACAATATTTAAAGGATTTTTACTAGTTGAATCACGAGATATTGTCTGAAGAGTTTGATAAATGACCCCAATTATCGAAGTACCTGTTTTTATAAATGTAACCTTTACGATTCTATTGATTTTTATAACGTAAAAAAAAGTATAATTGATTGTAAACTCTCTTTTACACGTTGCTTATTCATTGTTAAAGTGCATTAAAAAATAATCTCTAAATAAAGCCATTTTTTTACGTTCCCATCAGTGGCCGCTGTTTATAGATTTAACTAACACAGTTTACATTATATTTTTAATGCCTTTTATAATTTTGAATTCTGTTCGAAACTCATTTAAATCCGTGGATCTTCGAGAAGCAAAGCTTGATTTATTTTTAAAGTATTCCCCCTCGCATTTTTTCATCTAATTATCGTTACAAATGTAATAATCACTAAAATAATCATCCTAATTTCAATAGTAGGCCATCACAGTAATCCTCTTGTCTCGCTAACTTCAAAGTTCCGCAGCGGCACACGATCATCGTATTCATTATAAAGTATCACAATAGATAAACATGGGAATTATAGAACTTCCAGAGTAGAAGAAAAACATTTTATAAATTTGATATCTGTTGAAATTTAATTAAAAGATTCTTACGTTGATGATGATCTTCATTTCTGTAGAAAACATTAACTGGTATACGAGTATTTAACAGTAAATTGTAATTCTTAGTATTAATATTTTTAACATTTATCGATTGACATTTTGTTCAACTTTTGACATTTTATGCCAAGGTTTTCTGATTATTCACGGTTTAAAACTTCGTGACGTAACTAATTAGACAGTTTGCCAAGTGTTTTAATGTAACTTCTTTCTACACGAGTTTTTAAATGTCGTCTTCCACCCCGGGCAATACTCGAACGTGTAAGGAAAAGTTGGTAACGTTTACATTGCGGAAGGTTTTACTACAGGAAAAAATAAAAAAATAATACAACGAAATTAGATGAGAACACGTTTACTTGCACTGTTACACTACTCGATGTTCTCCTTAACGTTACTGATTTAGTAACACTTGTTCTTGATAAGCGCACGTTCTTATCTGTAACAAATATGGCTTCCTGAAGGAAAAAAATATATAATAAAATAGAAATATCCGGATTTATAGAAAAATATGATGAGTTTTGCAACGTTTTTCTTTAGCATTGGAAATGATAAAATTACTAAATATTTTCATGTAAATGAGCGTAAGTAATTACTTAAAAATCCTGTGGCACGCGTACTAAAAGTAGAATTGTCTTCTAGGAATTTTGTATATTTTATGGCAATATATAGACATTCGAAATATACTAATTAATTAAAATAGCCTACTATTCATAAGGGATAGCCTAAAAGTCACATACAGTATTTTGTTTTCGTGTATTCCAGGTAGAGTACACTGGCAAACTGAGATTGGACGTTTGATTTAATTATAATTTAATCTTCCCAATGGTTAACTAACTTTTGGGTAACTCTACATCGATATTGCAGAATTTTGGTGTTTGCAATATTAGATAAATGAATTTCTTTAATATTATAAGAAGAGAAAAACCATTTAGGAAACCTAATTTCTATAAAACCTCAAAATTTCTTATCGAATTAATGAAGCTTCCACAACTTCTTTAAGAATAAAAAAAAACCTTTTTTTTTCTTGGAAAAAATTGAAGTTAAAACGTTGATCTGTTCTAAAAGAAATGGAACAACCATTAATTTTATAAGCGAACAAATAATCTCACAACGAAAAAGTCTACGAAGAATTAACAAGAGAAATAAAATTCCAAGAAAAGCTTTTTAAAAATCCAAAAATTGCTCGAAGAAATGAAGATTCCTCTTCCATTTCTTCGCATCGTTCAAGGTTGAACCTTTGTTAAATATAAAAGAACATATTCAAAGGAAAAACTTGATCAAAACGTTTAAAAAAACACTCCAAAATTCAAATTTGAATTTTAAATAATCAGTTTTATCCAATAAGAAAACATTTCTCGATAACTCGACCAATCAGCAAACGACTACTTACTACTTAGGCTGATCTTCCTGAGTTTTAATCCGTCTGCATGTCTGTCCGCTGAATTCAAATACATTCCTTTCTTACAATACTTTCCACAACATAAAAATAAATGTAAGCATTTTATGACCGATTTTCATGAAGATTAAGTTGCAGACGAGCACATTGCAGACAGCAAGAGCAAATTAAAACAATTTGCGACATCATAAATGCGAATTTGAAAAATAGAAAAAATGTTAACACCAGCTTTTATATATGTTTATATTAATAAACAACACGTAAAAGGAATTTTAAATTATTACGATTTCGTGAGTTTTCTTTACAAAGAATGACTCCATTAAAAAATAAGTAAAGTGATAGTCAGATTCTTTCATCTAATGCAAACCTGTTGGATTGTCTTGCAGAAGTGAATCTAGTAGAACCAGAACGTATTGTTCGATTTAATGCATCCTGCACGAAATTTTTATACATTTAAATTAAAAATTTTAACGTTTATTAATAGAAAATATACAAACAATTAATTGTTCCATAATATCTAATGAAAACTCTCGCTGTATATAAGTAAGGAATAAAATTAACGTTACGTGAGGCCCCTAATTCAAATTTGCCAGGGCCCCAAGAAACTATAAGACTCCAATGCACTGAAGAATAGACAATGTAATATAAACTAACAACTGGAATAGTGTAGTGTGTGTGTGTGTGTGTGTGTATGGTAAACTAGCGACTGGCATAAAGTGAAATAACTAGTACTGGTAGAATAAAAATTAAAACAAGCAACTGGTAAGTTAAAAAAAAAAATTAAAATAGCTGCTACTTGCTTTTGTTTTTACTAATTCTTAAATTAAAACAGGAAGTAATAAATTTAAAAGAAAATATAAAATAATTAAGTATTATTAAAAAGTAATTATAAAACTGGAAAAGTATAACAATTAAGAATTGTTACAATAAAGACATCAAAAAATTATAAAACAGACCAAGTCACGCTTTATTTTATACACAAGGAAATGAACTATTGATAATAAACAAGTGTAATCTGACACACCACACTCCATATAAATTGTTTCGTTTAATACGTTTCCTTGAAATTCAAGTCTGCCAATTATTTTAATATTAATTAATAAACACAGAGAGAGAAAGGAAAAACAAAATTTCAATGTTGTGTTCTTCGTAAACTATTTAGATCATGTCCTTTCCTTTGGCGATCGTGTCTTCAAAATCAACCAAAAAAGAAAAAAAAATAGCCTCCAGATATGAAACTTTTATATTTAAATTCCTATTCATTTTTCATAGAATTAACTTTTTAAAAACACAGAAATACTTTTTTGTTTCATTGTTAATAACATAACAATGATTAAGAATGGAGTACAAGTTCTCGAGTCGTGGACAAAACAATAATGAGAACAATCTAGATGATATAATTAGTTTTTCGAGATGGCACGTCTTCTTCTACTGTCTGCTCTTTCTAACTAAAACAATAGAAAATTGCAAAGAATTAAACTATTTACATTAATAGAATCACAAATGCTTTACAGACCTTGTTTGATATCCTCATTTATATTTACTGTTAATTTAAATATACGGTGTAACACCTATACTGATTTTAAGATGTATAAAATCTACACTATTTTACAATAGATAGATAGATAGAACTTTGTGTATTTGAATAGGAACAATACGAAGATCAATTAGTAGGTAGAAAGAATCTACACTTATCTGAAGAGAGAGTATAAGAAGCAAAGAGAAAGTAGGGTTTACACTTTTCTTTACTTGAATTTTTCACGTCGTGAGTATTTTTCTTTATGCTATTCTTCAAATTTGGCAAAGAAATGTCAACCTTGAATAGCTAACGTGAGCTAAAGCCCTGTAATTACGCATATTTCACTAAGAATTTAAAGGGGACTTCTTTGCATATTCACACACGCTACCGCTCCTTCAGGAATTTATGGACATTTTTAATAATGTATGCTTTTTAATTGCAGTTTATAATATATTTAAAGGTCAAATTTACACATCTTGACAATGTCAGTGTCAGTAATTGTTGGCAAAAGAATTGATAAGGTGATGAACTTTTATACACGTTTCGTGTTTAGTCGTGAAAGTCTCACTCTTCCGTATGCACAATTCTCTAAGTAAATTGGTTTGAAAAATAGGAATTGTAATGTTAAAAAGTAGATCACGTTTAGAGCAGTTTATTTTTTTGAATAATTTATACGTGGTGACGGGTAATTCTGTTGTATCGCAAACGAGTATTTTCATCTGCAATTTAGAGGATTGTCAAATTTAGTTGCATTTATTTTGCAATTTATTCTGGTTGATTATACTTCTAGAACTATAAGACTAAGAGTAGAAAAGGTGGTGAACTAGGAAGAAGAGAAGATTAAGCTAAGGAAAGATTCTCTCTTCCTCTGCATAGTTTACAAATAGACTAAGCTAAGGAGAGTTTTAAACTGTACCGAGCATAATTTACCTACTATGTTGAGTAAGAGACAAAACACTAAAAGGAGAAAGATAAACTAAGTTAAGGAAAAGGAGCTAAATTAAACTAGGGGAGGGAAATAAACAATAGAGAAACAACACAACTAGAAACTACCATTCTTCAAAAAAAAAAAAAAAAAAATATTCTTGACATCATTCCCGAAATGCAGAAGAATTCACGTGAAGCAATACCTTAGTAAGATTAACAGTAATTTATTACGCTGAATAGGTAATTACTTTTTTAAATTTTTTCCTTTAAATATAGAATATGAAGAAGATTCTTTTTTTTTTAAATTCTAACAAAGCTGTTATTTGGTTCCACGTAGCAAAAAAAAAGAGAGGCGATCTTAGATAAAATATCTTCCCCCTAAAAAAATATAAAACTAAATTATGATGTTGTCAAAGAAGGTGAAAGTCCAAGGGGGATTTCCAAGAGGCCCACTAATATAACGGGATTTTTTTTTTCTTTTGAACTACAGACGACCATGAGACGTAAGAAACAATGACCTAGGAATTTTGGATGACCCGTCAAGGCCTTATATACTCGATTATATTTATCTGTTGAATTAATTTGATTGGTTTTTTTTTAAATTTGGAATGCCAATTTTTTTTTATTTTTAGATTTTAATTTATAAAACGATAATTTTAAGATAATTAAGATCGGTATAACTTGAATATAAAGTAAATTCTAAAAAAAGTCCTTTTATTGAATTAAATTCTTGATCTTTTAGAATCAAGAAAGATAAATTCTAAGTAAGTAAAGATAAGGATTTTCATTAAGTTCCATTCATTCCTTCAATGTTTCGCGTCAAAAAACATCTAGCACATGAAAGTGAATAAGGATCAAATGATCTATTCTCCATAGAACGTTGCAAGTTTTCTTTCTTTTTTTTTTTTAAAAAAGAGGTTTAGAATTTTATTTTTTCGAATGATTTCGCAAGCAAAAGTCAAAGAATTTTTAATGGAAAGTTACTTTTTTTATATTTAGTAGACTATTTTTATATAAAATTTCTCTTAGATGACATAGAAAGATTGAAAATAATGTTTTAGAAGCACGCTTCTTGTGTGCTTTTTTTTTAAAAATTTACCATTGGACTAATGAATTTTATAGAAAATATGCATTGTTTCGGATGTTAATTTGTAGAAAATTAAGCGTATTTTAATTACACCCATTTTTAGGAAGAAAAATGACATTAATAAACTAACAAAGTATCAGAAAACTTCTAACTTCTTCAAAGAAAAACCACTTTAAGAGAAGAAATTTTTTGAAGATCATTAAATTTCGACATAAAATTCCAGTAAAAAAAAAAAAGAAAGAACATTTGTATTTTAAAATTAAAGAACATTTTTTTTTTTTGGAAGTTAAATTTAAACAAAATAAGAATTTCTTAGAAATCATTTTTATCATCCCACGTATCATTAAACACATATAGTGTGACATCATAAGGTAGGTAAATGTCACAACGACATAATGAAACAAGGAATTGCGATGAAAAAAATGTCACGATCCGGATGCAGTTAAAGACATTCGAATGTTTATTAATAGTTGTGTCATATTATCCATGAAAAATTGTTAGATTAATTATTAAATTTCATGGAAATTGTTGATGAAGTCATTGGATACGACGAGCTTTTAAATATAGATTTTTTTTTTATTTAAATAATATAAAACTTGTTATATTTTTCATAGTATAATGGAGGTCAAGAAGTAAAGAAATTAATAGCTAGTCACATTGAAACAATGGAAAATGGAAAAATCAGGAAAATCCATATAATAATAATAATGATAATATAGGATCAACTTTACGCCCAAAACCAGTTGTTGACAAAATAAATAATAATTTTAATTTCTTTTTAAAATATTAATTAAAATTTTAATTATGTTTCTCTTCATTTTAAACATTAACTCGAATTTTTTAAAAATAACATTTAATTGACTAATTGTTTTCAATTGTTCTCACCAATTTTTTTTTTTTATTTATATTTAATGATGAAACATTTTTAAAATAAATTTTTGAACATTTTATAATAATATTATTGTAAAAAGATTATCTGGTATTATATTATATAGGGTTTTTTTTGAAGAAGAAATTTCCAAAAATAGTCAAAGAAACATTTGGTTTACGTTAATAATAAAGTGTAAGAGATTCTTAGAAAAAGTAAATTCTTGGTACAGAAAATGAAAGTGGGGAAAGCAAAAATTCTTTCATGATGATGACGTTACGGAAATCGGTATGCTTTTTGCAACATTTTTAAACTAACGACCTTGACAAGAACGTTAATTACTATTCCTCAGATCCTACCACGCTCAGTTTACGTAACTTATCATCCCCCCTCATCTCTGAGCTCGCATGAAGATTACACTTGAAGTTTTCTCCATTTTTCTTTCTTTCTTTAATAGATTATTAATAATTAAAATAATAATAAGTTTTTTTTCTTTAAATTTTTATTGTTTATAGTACTGTAACCACTTTTTATCTTTCTATTGTAAAGACTATTTTGACGTTTTTAGAGGGGAGACTTTCTCAGGTCGAGTGCATTAATATCTTGTCCTAGTTTGTATTCTGCTGTCTATAGTCACGAATCGTAAAATTAAAGGTGTGAAAATTGTGCTTGGTTTAAAATTACACGTGATATTTCCCCCCCGTATATTTTACCCGGTTTTGAACTAAAACATTTGAATTATATGTGAATTTTACTGATTTACTATTGAATTTTTGAAAATTCTTCCATATTTATCATATAAAAAATAAAAAACATTCTTATTTAAACAAAAAAAATTACCATTTGAAGCAAAAGAATGTTTATTCTTATAAATTTAAAGTATGAGAATCGTGTACAAGTTGAATAGTATATACTTTATCACATAGACCTTCTGACATGTAGAGGCCCCATATGGAAGAGAACTCGTATTTTAAATTCAAGGGGACTGTGGCCTAAATTTTTAACCTAGTCCCAATGAAAAGGTGCATTTTAAATGACCCCAACAACATTCATGATTTCGTCAATCGTGTTGAAACCTCCAAATGCACCCTCGAATTTACCCTCTTCTAATTATTATATTAAATACATCAGCCCTCAAATATATATATATATCCTTTTACAAATTTTTAAGGTATAAAATATACTTTTTAGCCCTCGTATCGTAGGCATAAAAAAATGTTTAATTTTATTTTAGGCAATACGCAAATCCTAATCTTCTTGCCCCTCTCTCGATTTATGCAAGAGGGAAGATTAGGATGTAAATATTATGAAAGAAATAATAATAATTAATAATTAATTAAGAGAAAAATTACATGATTGTATTCATAATCAAAGAATGATTGAGTTTTTTTGTGATTCAAGTCACGGATATTCAAACAACAGATGTCATACATCACGGAAATCTTTAGGCCCATCTTTGATACTTTCACCCACGTATTTTTATAACAAAGAATCTGGTCAGTGATTTCTTATGAACTTTGACCCTTTCTTAGACTAGCAACAAAACAAACCGCTGTCTACAGTCAAGGGTACATCCACAAATCATTTCCTGAAAACACGGATCTTGAACTGGTTTTGAATTGTAAGATTTGGGGGTGTCTTGTTAGTAATTTTACGTTTCAATAAAGTTCAATTGGGACTAGGCACGGTTAATAATCACACGAGATGGATAATGAGGGTCAGAGGATGAGAAAATGTATTTTACAAACCCAATTATTTTTTCTTGGGTTAAGGGGGTTATTTTAACTTAAAGAATCGTGTATAATTCTTAATTTCTCTAAGAAACATTCTTAAAATTCTTGAATTATAAATAAAGTTGTTAATAAAACCAGTTAAAGTGAATTCTTCGTTTTCATTTCTTCTTCTTCTTCATCGTTTTACTCGTAGAATAGCCAAAATCACTGTTGAGCCAATAAAAAAACAAATATATCTTACTGTAATTTATCATCAGCTTCATTATCTCTTAATTCTTCTTCTTCTTCTTCTTCTTCCGTTCATTATGGAGTAGAGAAGATAAATGGTAATAAATGCTTTATTAACGATTTCGTATTTCTCAAATCATTAATTTTCTTCAACTTAATTACCATTTTCTTAATAAAATCATAATACTGTAATTATTTTTAAATAAAAATACAATTAAAATATTTTATTACAACATTTATCTTAATTAGATTTTATTTTTTAAATTTCTATTTCTTTAATTAATTCGTGATTCATCTCGATCGAAATTTGCATATCCGGTACCGCCCAAATCGTTTGTAAATTAAACAATACAATCGTGTGTTTTTTTTTAAATACAAAATAATATTCTGTGTAAATAAAATTACAAATTAACTGTAATTAATTTGTAATTTTAATAATCACATTTAAAAATTATCTTAAAAAATTCAATTTTTAGATGAAGTTTACTCGATGGTAAAGGAGATTTCTTTGATAGTTTCGTGTTTTAGTCACGGTAATCAATTGTAAAAATCAATAATAAGTGAATATTCTTTGTCAAAAAATACATTTAATGTTGTTTTCTTTGTTCTTTCTAATAATTTCTTTTCTTAGAAATCCAGAACGTTCAAGGAGTTCTCCTTGAAACTTCACTTTTCTATCGATTTTAAATCATCAAAACATGAAATTATCTTCCAAAAAAATTAAAAAGTATAAAATTTAAATTGTAAATTTTACTCCGGTATATAATTTAATTACTTTCCTTTAATTTAAAATTAATTTTTTAGTAAGAGAGATGAAGCGTTATTAAAATGATGCTAATGGAAGTATGGAGGAAGAAATGATGTTTCTTACAAATTTAATGTGAAATTTTAATATTCTGAGATGTCAGCGAAGTAATTTAATCTTCTTTTATTTTAAATTTTTTTTTTATTTGATAAGGAACAATAAGACAATTACAAAATGGTATAACAATGCGTTATTTATGATAGAACAAAGTGAAGCTGTGGAGTAAAATGCCGGAAGCCATAGAGTAAAACGGAAAATACAGATGATAATCGTCAACTGACGTCATTGAGGAAAGTCGTATATATCCCTCCGATTGCCCGAGGGTGATCATCTGTGAAAGTATACCATTGTTATATCGAGAGATGAAAATTAGGGCATTCCTATGACGATGTATATCGTCCTTGTTTACCATGTACGGATTCCGGATCTCTGGGTGTGGCCAAGGACAGATGTCACAAGGTATTGACCTACATCAACTCACCGATTTTTCCGCACATTTGATTTCTCTATCGAAAATGACGTCATTCCGGTCATTGTTAACACACGATATTACTTTCGTTAAGCCGGGTTCAACTTACTCTTTGTTGAGGTTCTCGGATTGGGTTCTTTGTACCCGATCGGGTATCACCACTATCGAGCTGTCAATAAGTTAATCATAAAATTTAATTTATTTAAATGATTTCTACGATTGTATATCTTTGACATCTTATCTTTTAATACAGGCTATATATACATTTCTATGGAATTTAATTGAGGACCTTCACGACAATGTATAAAAACTTCACGGCAATGGATTTTTTAATGATAAAACTATAAAATTATGTCATTTGAAATGTTTTTTTGATGAAATTTTTAATTGTTTAAATGAAATTTTCTTAATAAAATTATTTACAATTATTTCACATCGTCGTTAAGAATTTTCGCGGGTGGTATTACAAAATATCTATTATTAAATGTAAATTTATAAGATTTTAAAGAAAAGATTAATAAATTTTAATTAAATATTATAGAATTTCTTTTGAATAGAATAAAAATTCAAATTGTTCTAGTTAAAATTTAAGAAAAAAAATAAAAGAAAGCAAATTGGATGTCGTGCTGTCCTTGACCTCATTAATTCATACTAAATTTTCATTTGTTTAACCTTAAATACTTTTAGGTGTTATGGTGACAGGAAGAGGTAGACTTTAAGCAGACGTCAATCAAATTAAACACTCTTCTGGCCCTTGACCCTTTTAACTTCACATCAATTTTTTTTTTTGTTCTTTGCTTTCTCCGCATCAAATCTCCAAGTTGATGCTAATGATAATGTCTTTATCAACTATATCATCGACTAAAAAAGATTCGAATTTTTAAACTTACAATTGTTTCTTTTCTCCTTACAANGAAACAAGGAATTGCGATGAAAAAAATGTCACGATCCGGATGCAGTTAAAGACATTCGAATGTTTATTAATAGTTGTGTCATATTATCCATGAAAAATTGAAGTATTATTAAAAAGTAATTATAAAACTGGAAAAGTATAACAATTAAGAATTGTTACAATAAAGACATCAAAAAATTATAAAACAGACCAAGTCACGCTTTATTTTATACACAAGGAAATGAACTATTGATAATAAACAAGTGTAATCTGACACACCACACTCCATATAAATTGTTTCGTTTAATACGTTTCCTTGAAATTCAAGTCTGCCAATTATTTTAATATTAATTAATAAACACAGAGAGAGAAAGGAAAAACAAAATTTCAATGTTGTGTTCTTCGTAAACTATTTAGATCATGTCCTTTCCTTTGGCGATCGTGTCTTCAAAATCAACCAAAAAAGAAAAAAAAATAGCCTCCAGATATGAAACTTTTATATTTAAATTCCTATTCATTTTTCATAGAATTAACTTTTTAAAAACACAGAAATACTTTTTTGTTTCATTGTTAATAACATAACAATGATTAAGAATGGAGTACAAGTTCTCGAGTCGTGGACAAAACAATAATGAGAACAATCTAGATGATATAATTAGTTTTTCGAGATGGCACGTCTTCTTCTACTGTCTGCTCTTTCTAACTAAAACAATAGAAAATTGCAAAGAATTAAACTATTTACATTAATAGAATCACAAATGCTTTACAGACCTTGTTTGATATCCTCATTTATATTTACTGTTAATTTAAATATACGGTGTAACACCTATACTGATTTTAAGATGTATAAAATCTACACTATTTTACAATAGATAGATAGATAGAACTTTGTGTATTTGAATAGGAACAATACGAAGATCAATTAGTAGGTAGAAAGAATCTACACTTATCTGAAGAGAGAGTATAAGAAGCAAAGAGAAAGTAGGGTTTACACTTTTCTTTACTTGAATTTTTCACGTCGTGAGTATTTTTCTTTATGCTATTCTTCAAATTTGGCAAAGAAATGTCAACCTTGAATAGCTAACGTGAGCTAAAGCCCTGTAATTACGCATATTTCACTAAGAATTTAAAGGGGACTTCTTTGCATATTCACACACGCTACCGCTCCTTCAGGAATTTATGGACATTTTTAATAATGTATGCTTTTTAATTGCAGTTTATAATATATTTAAAGGTCAAATTTACACATCTTGACAATGTCAGTGTCAGTAATTGTTGGCAAAAGAATTGATAAGGTGATGAACTTTTATACACGTTTCGTGTTTAGTCGTGAAAGTCTCACTCTTCCGTATGCACAATTCTCTAAGTAAATTGGTTTGAAAAATAGGAATTGTAATGTTAAAAAGTAGATCACGTTTAGAGCAGTTTATTTTTTTGAATAATTTATACGTGGTGACGGGTAATTCTGTTGTATCGCAAACGAGTATTTTCATCTGCAATTTAGAGGATTGTCAAATTTAGTTGCATTTATTTTGCAATTTATTCTGGTTGATTATACTTCTAGAACTATAAGACTAAGAGTAGAAAAGGTGGTGAACTAGGAAGAAGAGAAGATTAAGCTAAGGAAAGATTCTCTCTTCCTCTGCATAGTTTACAAATAGACTAAGCTAAGGAGAGTTTTAAACTGTACCGAGCATAATTTACCTACTATGTTGAGTAAGAGACAAAACACTAAAAGGAGAAAGATAAACTAAGTTAAGGAAAAGGAGCTAAATTAAACTAGGGGAGGGAAATAAACAATAGAGAAACAACACAACTAGAAACTACCATTCTTCAAAAAAAAAAAAAAAAATGTATTCTTGACATCATTCCCGAAATGCAGAAGAATTCACGTGAAGCAATACCTTAGTAAGATTAACAGTAATTTATTACGCTGAATAGGTAATTACTTTTTTAAATTTTTTCCTTTAAATATAGAATATGAAGAAGATTCTTTTTTTTTTAAATTCTAACAAAGCTGTTATTTGGTTCCACGTAGCAAAAAAAAAGAGAGGCGATCTTAGATAAAATATCTTCCCCCTAAAAAAATATAAAACTAAATTATGATGTTGTCAAAGAAGGTGAAAGTCCAAGGGGGATTTCCAAGAGGCCCACTAATATAACGGGATTTTTTTTTTCTTTTGAACTACAGACGACCATGAGACGTAAGAAACAATGACCTAGGAATTTTGGATGACCCGTCAAGGCCTTATATACTCGATTATATTTATCTGTTGAATTAATTTGATTGGTTTTTTTTTAAATTTGGAATGCCAATTTTTTTTTATTTTTAGATTTTAATTTATAAAACGATAATTTTAAGATAATTAAGATCGGTATAACTTGAATATAAAGTAAATTCTAAAAAAAGTCCTTTTATTGAATTAAATTCTTGATCTTTTAGAATCAAGAAAGATAAATTCTAAGTAAGTAAAGATAAGGATTTTCATTAAGTTCCATTCATTCCTTCAATGTTTCGCGTCAAAAAACATCTAGCACATGAAAGTGAATAAGGATCAAATGATCTATTCTCCATAGAACGTTGCAAGTTTTCTTTCTTTTTTTTTTTTAAAAAAGAGGTTTAGAATTTTATTTTTTCGAATGATTTCGCAAGCAAAAGTCAAAGAATTTTTAATGGAAAGTTACTTTTTTTATATTTAGTAGACTATTTTTATATAAAATTTCTCTTAGATGACATAGAAAGATTGAAAATAATGTTTTAGAAGCACGCTTCTTGTGTGCTTTTTTTTTAAAAA
>NW_019385666.1:39838-73243 GCF_000671375.1 Centruroides sculpturatus | reverse complement strand
CATTTTCTTTAGATTTTAGAATTCATAATAACCATATAAAAAGCAATATATTTTTGTTTATTTGTTTATTGTATACAGTTGTCCAACAGAAAAGTAAACTATCTTATTTACAAATCTTTTCAAAATAGACAGTTTGACTGGGCCCTTCTAAAAATTGGGCCCTAGACATTTGTCTCATTTGTCTATGCGATGATCCGGCCCTGGTTCCTTTAGCACCGCTTCTCGTTTCAACAGAATGTCGAGTTTCATTGCACCCACTGAAGACTTTTCTTCTCAATGAATGATCCCGTTTATGAGAAATTTTCGGCATAAAAACAAGACATTTGAATCCATGTGCCTCACCTGGTCATTACAGGGTGTTTAGAGAGCTAGTTATCTCTTTATATAAATGTACATTTAAATCAAAGCCTTTTTCATTTCCGAAATGAAATCGTTGACTCAAGGAAATTCCTTCCTAATTGCTTTGTATACTCTGTTAAGGCAATGGGCAAGACAAGTGATACGTCTCAGATTCGGACACATCAACTTTATATTTGAGCTGCATATATCTGTCTGTATATACACCAAAGTTTCTCATACGGAATGGCAGAGTTCCATAATTTATCACATGCGTCATTTAAGGCCTGCATAACAGTTGTGGAATTTGTCTTTTGTAATTCGTAAACTCTCAATAGCGTCGGTTCTACTAATTCCCCTGTTAACGAGCCGACGGGAATGTTCAGCACGTACCTTTTTTGATGGTTCATCCATTGTTTCATAAAAAACCTGGGTTGTTTCATACTATTTCCTGCATTTTCTAAAAGTTGCTTCATAGGCAGGCTATACATAGTTTTTCTTTCGCGTACTTTGCTTGATTTTTTATACTTTTCTAGAAAATTTTTGAATGCTGATTAATTTACCTTCTTAATTAAGAGCAATCCCTGACAGTATTAAAGCTGTAACCAGTTTATATAATATTTCATTCTTCTTGTTTTCATTGTCTTTTACAGAATTTAATGATTCCAAAATAAAACTATTCCTTTCGTTCTTCTTCCTTTCTTTGTTGGAAATATGTTTTAAATATTTAATGTGTTGCTTAATCCGTAAAGAAAGGTACTTTTCATCCAAATTTATGGTAACATCACACAGTTCACATCTCAAAATTCTCTTGTCGATTGTAATTTTATCGATCTTTAAAACTATTTACTAACACCTTCAGTTTTGATTTTGATATCTTTGACAATTTTTAAACTGATAAGCTTACATGTCACCGCCACATCCCTTCCTCAACATTGTAAACGATGGAATCGTTATAATTTACATCAGAGATAGGTATTTAAATAAATAAATATATATATATAGTCGTATCTCTTTACAAAAGTACATCAGTTAGTTTTATAGGTAAATAGACTTTGTAAAGTATCTTGTCTGACTAGAGTAAGCCATTTTCTGAACTACGTGCCCTTCTGCACGTATTCTCCCGTCACGTGACTGAAATATAAATGTCAATTCTACAGAATTGAAGCACCTGTTAATATTATTTATTAACTACATTTTTTTTATTTATGAAATATTTAAATATTTTAAAGGATAAAATTTAAATTTTTAAAAATAAAATCCTATATACGTAACTTGAAGGACAAGAGAAGGTGATGTAATTCAAATAGGGGCGTTAGAAATAAAAAAAAAGTCAAATTGATGATTCTCACGAAACGAATGAGAAAACGAAAGTGGACCTCTATGCTCTTATATGGGGATTACCCCAAATTCCAACGTGGAGCCTCTTAACATTATCTATTTCATCTAACCTGCAGCTTGTAGGAACTAAGCTTCTTGGGGGTGATTTTTTTTTTATTTTTTATCTTCCTCTCCCCTTCGATTTTATTGAGTATTTATTTATATCTAAAAGTCGTTAATTAACCTTTCATTTTTATACTTAAATACAATTAAAAAAATAAATATTTATTAAATAAATTAATTATGAACTTCATTACAAATTTTTTGTAAGATTTCAATTAATTCTCACGAAAAATATTTAAAAATGTGTTTATACATTTTAAATTAATTGTATTTAATTACAGTTAATTCGTGTTAAATAAGCATTTTTTTAATTAAGTAAATTGTATTTTATTTGTATAATTTGAGGTAAAAAGGGGGAGAAGCACTTTACATATATATCAAAATTTCTCTTATAAATATACTTTAAAATATGGGGAAATGTTTAATTATATTTTTAAACATTATTTTTAGGTAAAATAAATTAAAACATACAATTTTTTAAAATTAAAATAAATAGAAATTCGTCATGTTTAATCTACTTTCTAATCTCTTGTATATGTTGTAGATAAGTTATGGATAAAGATAGAAATCTATGAATTTCACAACCATTTTTCCTAGTGGAAAAGAGTGAAATATTTGAAGATATCATGTAAAATCTTTAGAAAAAAATAGTTATAAATGTCTATTTACGTAATAGAAATCAATATTCGTGTGGCACACATCCTTGACTTAATGCCACGTGGTTATAAAGCAATAACATATCTCACAAAAGAATATTATTTTATCTCGAAGGTCGAAAGAATAGCACCGAGACGAGGAAAATATTAATACCATTAACTCACACAAGATCTATTATTAAAGAACGTTGCCCCTTCTTGATAGATCTTCATTCGCTCTTTGCATTGGTTCATACGTATATGACGTATAAAATGATGTAAGAGTTGAGTAAATCTTTAAATCTGCCACGAAAACAATTATGTAAAATTAGGAAATTATGCAAGAAAATATGGCGTAAACGTTCGAAATATTTTAATTATTTTAATAAATTGATATCTTGTGAAAAATCCTACAGGAAATCAATAGATTTTTATATAGGATTTTTCGTAATACCAGTTCTACAAGGGACGTTCTGCTTTTGGTAGAAGGAAGATTTATCATTTTTCACCATTTATTCTACCACGCCCTATGCGAAAGTATGTTTTTACAATGGCAGAGGGTACTTTCCACTTAAGTAAAATATTTCGAAACATATATTATAGTGGGGTGTTAGCCTTTACTACTTATGTCATGAATATTTAGATAGGGTCATCGAATTGCTACTTAGAAATATTATTAAAAAATTTAAAATGGATTTCCCCTGAACATTAATTTATGAAAATATATGAAGTATGTACTTGAAACAGGATCTTTTTTGGTTTTGCAACGTACAGAAGCGAAATTCTTTATGCATATTTTAGGAGATTTAAATGTTAGAGTATGTAAATTAGTTTCCGCTTAAATTTGGCGTTTGAAAACTGTGTTTTTGTGAAAATGCAATGGGATATTTACAAGAAATTGAATTCGTATTAAGATGTCAATGGCAAACAATTACTGTATTATTCGTTTTAATCGTATATATTTTAATTTAAAACAATCTAAATTTAAAAAATAATAGAATTTTAAACGATTTAAAATAGTTTTTTTTGGATAAGAAGCTGAAAAATTATTCAAAATGTAATCTAAAATAGTAAAACAATAGTTTATACCTTTAGTTTTAACCTTAATGTATTGTTTTAATAATGATATTAAGAATTAAAGTTTAAATCATAAAACATTTTATATTTTTAAATGATAAAGCACAAAAATTATCATTTTTAAAGCTCATAATTCTAAACTTATGTAACGTCATAAGAGTAAGGAGAATGAGACTTTTTTTTAAAATTATGTTTATGCAAAATAATCATGATTAGCTTAACATTAATTAGATTTAAATATCATATTTATTAAATATGTTTAAATGTATTTAGCGGTAAAACCCCGATAATGTTTTTCTGATGTAATCTTTCATTACTCGCCTACATTTATATCTTCCAATGACTTAATGAAGATACTCTGAATATGTTAATTAACTGGTGTCCTTGATTAAATATCCTGAAACACAACATAATTATGTATGGATTTATATATATTACAAGTAAATATTTACAATAAAATCTTAATAAAAATAAATTTTGAAATGTGAAGTATCTTCATCATCCGAAATGATCTTAGGAATAAATTTGGTAGTTTCGCCCCTAACCACGTGAATTTCTACGTATATAAAATACTAATTATATGCAATTCGTCATCTTATATATTAATTATGTAGATTGTATCTAGCGATGGCAATCTTGAATTTTTTGTAGTAAGAAGATGATGAAGTACCTTACGTTGCAAACTCGACAAAATGTAAATTTTTATCCATAAATGGTAGTAAATTTAAATTCTATAAAAGAAAAAAGATTAAAAAGTTTATTTTAATAATGTTTTAAAGAGATATAATAAGCCTTGAAACGGAATTCCCTGTAGACTGCCTACTTTAGTACTGTTTTCATACGCCCTTATGGTAAAGGCGTGGTTCCAGATGTCTAGGTCAATGATGACTAGTCCAAAAGACAAATATTACATTTTCACAAAATATTTTAAATATTTTTAAAGAAAATTTAATTTAAAAAATTGTAAAAAAAGAAAAATATGTTTAATTTTTATTTCTTCTTTTTTTGCAAATCGAAAGATAAATAATAATAATAATAATTTTTATAATTAAATGAATGATTTTTTATTTTTAAGAATGTTGTAAAGTCATTTTTAATGATTAAACTAATTTTTTTAAAAAAGATTTTATGCTAAAAATGACAAAAAAACCCATTTAAAATGGCAAAAAAATTATATTTTTCTGGACGATTTTCTAACGAAAAATATTAATTTATGAATGAAAATTAACTCGAAAAATATTTTAAAACATTTTTTAAAAGTATAAATTTAACATTTAAGGTGTTTTTTTTTGGAAAATTAAAATAAATAACCACGTGTTAGCACTTGATGAGGGTGGAGGAGGATTATCAGAAGACATTCTTCGATTATTAATGTCCTCTTTCTTCTATTTATTTAAAGGGAGTTTTTTGTGTGTTTTTAGAATAGGATGTAAAGGTCACTATACCTAATTGTGCACTTATTCGAATCAAATTTGGAGGTCAAGAATAACAAAATACAAGGACAAACTACATCTTTTCCACAATGCTCTCAACATAAATTTACATGTTAATTAATTTAAAATATATATATATATCTTTCTTAGTTTTTTAAATTTTAAAACTTTAATTATATTTATTTAAAATAAAAGATTTAAATCTAGATTTATTATAAAAATTTGTAAGAGATGACGTAGTCTCTTATGATGATGCATAAAAATCTCCATCGAGTCACGGAGTTGTCTATATGTATGTCACCAAGTTGTCATCGTTATGTTTGAATTTTGAAGAAAATTATTTAATTAATTAATCTATTAATTAATTTATTTAATTTAAATTATATTTTTAATAANTTTTATTAGATATTTTCAATAGGATATTTAATAAAAATAATTTTTAATATGTAAATATGTTTATGAATTTCTCTAGTTTCATTATTTATAAATTTTATAACTAATGCCCCCATTTACAATTGATGGATACGTGAAATAAAACCTATTTAACACTCCTTAAAAGTAAAAAAAAAAAAACGGAATAATTTTTTATTATTTTTAAGAAAATAAAATTATAGAAGGGTTTTCCCAATTGTTTGACGTCATTAGGTAATCATTTTATGCTTTTGAAGGTAAGAAATTTGGTAGTTTCGATCGTGTTTACCTTGACATGACGATGACACGGGGTCAAAATATACGTCCAAAACTTTGACCATTTTATAATTACGTAGGGTCCTTATATAAGAGTTGAATATATAAAGGATATTTTATGAAATTATGTGACAAATTTGATTATATAATACACCATAAGTTACGTATATAACGTATTGTTCTATAGATAAATTGTGTACTTTATATATATATATATATAGATGATATATACAGATACAGGTAATTATATAAAAACTTTATATAATTTTAGTTGGTTTACATGTATAGGAATGAGTATAATAGCAGAAACAACCTTTTCCTTCCGTTTGCTAAGTAACAAATGCGAGGATGGAAGTAGAGTTGAAGCGCTCGATTGTCTTGTCCAATCAAAAGAGTCAACGCAAAATCAGCGACCTTGGTCAGTAGAATGTAGCCGGAAAGTAAGCGACAGGCAACACACGTGACGACGTATATACAGCAGCTGTCCAAATCATCCCTCTCATCTTACCTCAACAGCGAGGGGGACGTGCCCTCTTGACGTCACGGCCTGTAACGTGACCGATCGTCGACCCCCATTCACCCCCACAGCTATGGAAACTTCTTAAATGCAGCGTGGGACGACAGAGAAACGATAGAACTCGCTTTACTACCTGACACTTAGAACAACTGGACATGAAATTCGTAGCTATCTTGTTATTCACATTTTACATATGCGAAGCTCAAAGGGAGGGGAGTTTAAGATTAGTTGGTGGTAGAGGTAATTGGGAAGGTAATGTTGAAGTATTTCATCTGGGACGTTGGGGTTCTGTTTGTGATGATGAATGGGACTTGAGAGAAGCTCATATTGTATGCAAGAATTTAGGATTTCGAAGAGCAGTTAGAGCCACTTACGATTCCGAATTTGGAAGAGGCCAAAGTAAGTAATATTTATTTATTATTTTAATCTAGGTAGTAAGTAGTTTCATTAAAATTCCTAACTAGTAAAGATGAACCAGTTATGACTTTCCTTATGAGGTAGCATGACTGCATGTTGCTGTTTTATAGCAGGGTGATAAAAAAAGGAAATTTTTAAAGACCGATTCTTTATAATCCACTATACAACAATAGTATATTAATATTTCCTCTACCTGTTTTTATATTATTGACGTTTTATTTCTCTAGTAGTATTACAGTAGTAGTAGTAGTAGCTACTAACCCGCTGACCCAAAGGAACATTCGGTAATGTTCAACAGGTAGCAGATTTAGTTCACATGTGAAAGCATCTTACAAATCGACCTGTTTAATGTTCCAACACGAATTTAAGTGGAGATGAAGAATTCTTTGATGCATCGACAACTTTCTCCCTTCGTTACTTACAATTATTTAATAATAATAATAAAAAAAAGCATTCTTTAGTGACTTAAATCTGACCCCATTTTGCTATATTGATGATGTTCGAGGGTGGATTTTTAAGATTTTCACTAAGATTAGAAAGTTTTTTTAGATACTCCAGATAGATTTTTTTTTATAGTAAAGAATGTAGGCCCTAGAATTTTATAATGGCAGGGCCTCTGGTACTGGGTGTAGCTGCACCCCTCGATGTTCCCTTATAAGACAGAGAGGCCATTTAAGGATAATTTTCCTCGACCTAATTGATAAGAGAATCATCAAAATTTGATTTTTATAATCAATTTTAATTTATATATTGTTTAAGAAAGTGAAATTAGGGGAAGAATTCTGTATACAATGAAACGTTTATGAAAGAATTTAGAGAAAGTTGTGCTTAATATTAAAAATTTGACCTCTTCCCGAGTAACCTTGTTTTGTATCATCTCATAGCTTCTACATTAGGGGGGTATCTTTCCTTTATTTTTAAACAACGACCCAAATATAAGTACCCTGAAGGGACACACGACCGACAACAACGCAAAGATCGAAAGGTGAACGACTTTACTTGCCTTGAAGCTATATTTACATATCGGTAATGTACCGTTGTTACGTAACACAGTGTTGTAAAAATTCGTTGGTGTTATGATTTATACTGAATTACAATTAGGAAAAATGATGTATTTTTATGTATTTACATACAAAAAATTTGTTCGTTTTACTATTATGAACGAGTCAAATATTTTCCTTCGGGCTACCATTTGTCAGGAAGTAGGAAACTTTTTTTTCTTCTTTTTTTTTAGCATTGAAGTGTCCTTGCTACCGAATTTAATCGCGTGTAGATTCCGAGATGAGGCTGATAAAAATATGAATTAAACTAACTTTTTTTTTATATTGTTCGGATGTACAAAATTGTACAGGAAAAATGTATTTTTTATTATAAAAATTAACACAGTTTTTCATTATTATATTGCATTATATTAGCTCTTTACTTCAGATTTTATTTATAATTAAAAAATTCGCCAAATGGGTTTAAAAATACGGCATATTTTCGCAGATTTTTTAAGAGTAAAACACTATAAAATAACAATATACAGTGCAAACCTTTTAACAACGGCCATATTTTATGTTTCCATCATTGGCCGTTGTTCAGAGGTTTGACTGTGTTAAGAAGCATCACCTGTGGATGCAGAATGCTGAAGATTCTTTGAACTGGTGTAAATGTTTTATACAACAGACCACGTGTTAAAATCCACTTTCTTCACTTGTTTATCCACGTTGTTTTTAAATAAGGATTCGAGGAAGGAGTGATACTCTCTGAGGTAAGTAGCATTGTATATAATTATAAAGAGTGAAATCAGAACAATACATAGAAAAAAAAAGGGAAATGTAACGCTAACCAATATTAATTATATAGACTATTAAACGAAGCAATGCCGATAACTACAGTATAATAAAAGTGAAGAATATCGTGACTTACTTTATTACTCTACTAATGCATTTAGCATCGCAAGGGGATGAGCGGTTAGTAGGACAAGAAGTTACAGATAATAGACTATTGTTAAAATCAAAATGTGTGTTATTTAAGCTTTAATTTCTCTTAAATTAAAAATGTACTTTGCACCATTTAAGTCAAGCAAATTAAAGAATTATGTTGTTCTATATTCAGTTTTTAATACGTGACGATAACGTGAAAGTCTTTAAAATTCCAATTTTTTTTAGAAGGAAATCTTATATATTTTTTCCATGTTTTAGAGGTAAAATATATCTATATTTTTGAATACTTACACAACATTATCACACTCAGTTGACGCCCTTCACGTTCGATGTTATGGCTTGTGTGGGGACAGTGAGGAAAAAGAATCTATAAAAATTGTTGGCTGTATGCCCGCGACCTCCAAATATTTATTATAAAGACCTAACAAAAGTTGGCTTCCTTGCTAAACTACAAAAATAAATTCGGAAAATGTTTGTTTTAATTACAGAAAGTTATCATTTTTCTCCTTTTCCTTTTCTCTTTAAATTGTAAAAGAGGATGCTGTGATGATTTACATAAAGAATTTTTGATAATTTAAGAGTTTATAAATCGATAAAATTTAAAAATTTAAGGTTATTTTTTATTAAAAAGTGCTTTATTTATTTATAAATTTAAAAAGTTTGATTTAAAGTACTTTAATTCACTCAAACTTTTTAAATTTTCACTGTAAAAGTGTCTTAATCTGCACATTTAACAATTATTTAATTGAAATTTTCACTTAAATTACTTCAAAGTTTTGAAAAATTCTTCATTAAATTTAAGTGAAATTTAAAAAAAATAAATAAATTGAAAAAATAACAGCGAAAATCAAGTGAGAAATCATTAATAAAAATCTATTTATTCATCATTTGTAACGTGTTAAATGACTTTCTTTACACATCAATTTAATGTAAGATTGGGTACAATAACAGATTAACCCATATGGAAAGAGGAAAGTGAAGAATGAGACATGAAAATCTTTATAAATGAGTTAAAGGAAAAAGTATTTTGCTTTCCTTTCATCCACTCAAAGAAGTTTTTTTTTTTCTTCTTCTTCTTCTCTTCTTTGACTTTTCATTTTGAAAATTGCCACTTTCGGTTTTCACTTATCTTATCGCTCTGTGACGTCACGAGAATGCGTGACGCGTGACCCACTTGCGTCACGTGATATTTTAGTGATGAATGGAGGAAATGAGCAACAAGTTCACGTTTAGCTCGTTAGAGGACGATGTCAACACCCAGTTAAGTGTCATGTTGCCAGACAAAGTAAAAGTCGATGTTATCTTTTTTTTTTTTCTTTTTATTTCAAATTTGAATTTGTTATCGACATAGTTTTATATAAAGAATAACATTTTTTTTTTATAAATAAATTATTATAGAATACGAAAACGTAAAATTTTTCTTGCGGAAATTTTTAATAGAATATTCGTTGTAAAATAACAGTAGAAATTCAGGAAGTTGTGTTCATGAAAGGGGTTTTTTTTAAATTTATTCTTTAAATTAGTGAATAGGATCGTTTATATTTGATTCTGAAGAAATTTTAAGCGTATATTTTAACAGTTTTTCTTTCTTTTTCATTATATTAATGAGGCATTCAGTTCATTGCCTCAGTAAAGTAATTGCAGTACTTGGTCATTAAATTAAATAATTTTTTTTTGGTCGATTTATCCATTTAACCCACACTTCGAGCCAAATTTAGCCCACGATTTGATACATTTCAATTAATTTATTCTCTTTTCTGTACTAATTTATTGGGTTTTTTTAAGGAGATAAATTTCAATGCCAAAGCTAATTTAAGTCTTTATATTACAATATTTTGGCCAACTCGATAACTATAACCAATTTATTTATATTCATAGCCAATTTTCTGGCCTCTTTATCTAATTTTCAATCTAATTATACATATTTTACATACAATAAAAGATAAACTTCACACGTTCAGTACGCAACACATGCATTTAAATTAATAAAATTTAAACGTAAATTTTTAATATATATATATATATATATAAAATTAACCCCGATAAAATGCATTGTATATCATCCGAATCTACAAAAAATAGATCAAGTTTTACACTTGCAAAACACGGAGAAAAACCCCGTTTTAACGTACCAAGTACAGTTTTAACGTGGGGACAATTTTAACAATAATTTTTCCTTTTTTTTTTCTTTTTCAACTCCCATTTTTCTAACAAATCATTGTCTTGAAGAGAAGGCGTCACCCCGAAAAATATCAACGCCCGTCCTAAATCTATTCACCATAAATGGTCGAAACAAGCATTTTTCTCCATTTGTTTATATAGTAGTATAGACAAAAATGTCGCATTCATCGTCAAAATGACGTCCATCTGTCATCATTTAAACGTTATTTAGGTGACAAGCAATTACCTATTCTTTAGCAGAAGGTGTTTGGGGTCACGTTTTCGTATAGGAATTAGTTCAACGTGATGTCAATAGTCGGCACCACCGACTACATACCCTAAGATTCCTATCTTGAAAGTATACAAGACCATATATTTTTTGATGGAAGAGGATACAAATATTTAACCCGATTCTTCGTTAATTTAATGGATAAATCGTGAAATATTTCCTTGTTAAACGTCTAATATTTAGAAAAAATGATCGTTTCGTGTTAAACTCGTGATCTTTTATAAAAAAAATCACGCGAAAAACTGGATTGAAAGAGCTAATTTGTGTATCGGTGTGTTCCCTTTATCTATAAATTTAAGCATTAATTTGGATACGAAAATCATTTTTCAATGTTCAGACTGTGGAAAAGACTTAATCATTTTGTCAAGGATCAAGAGTTAGAAGTTAACCAATTATCATTCGCTTTAGTATTCTCTAACTATATATATTTTTCTATAGATTTCTCTAATTAATTAAAGAGAAAAATTAATTAGAAAAATCTAATTAATCTTAGACAAAATTGAAGATAAATTTTATTATTTATGCATTATTTTCATTGTTATCACGAAATGTTGATTCCAATACAAGGTCTTTTCTACTATCCTTTAATGTGTAGAAAATACATTAAAACTTGAATTAATATCTTCTTGTGACTATAAAAAGAAGAATATAGAAATGAATTCGTGTGAAAAAAATATTATAGAATCGGATTACCATTTATGAAAAGAAAGAAAGAAAAAACATTGGAGATAAGTTTCAAGATCGACACGCATTCGAGTGTAAAGTATTCACGCGTGATTCACGCCTCCTTTCTATTTTCTATCCCCCTTTATAATTTTCTATTATTTAAATTGTTATTGTTATTGCGAAAATAAAGAAAAATACAGATGATAGATACAAAAACCTATTTTGTTTAAACCCTCTGTCCTACTTTTATAAGAGAGATTTCAAAGTTTGTCTCTACAAAAATTCATTTTTCATTCGACGCCCTCGTCTCTCTGACTCTTTTTACAATTTTCTATCCAATTTTCAGTACAATAGTTGCCCTTGGTATTTTAAATACACTCGATTCTTCTTTAAAAAAAAAAAAAAAAACTATTTCAAATGATTAACGGAAATGACGTAACAACGTCTGCATCCAATAAACATACAACCTTGAAAGAAAAAACGGTCTTTTTTTGAAATCTCGCAAGGTCATTGGTTGATTCAAAATTTAAAATGTGTTATAGCGGAATTTTCAATGCCGTGGTTTTCTATGGAAGGCATTCAAGGACGTATTTAAAGACAAGGAAACCACACACTACTAAAGTAGTTTTTTTATTGTTTTTTTTTTTAGTTATTTGTGTCGTGATTTGGTTGTATAAACGCGACGAGTACCGTTATGTACCTCGTTATATGCAGAGATCGTAAGAGATGTAGGCCAATTCGACTTTTCTTCTATAGAAGAATCATTATAATTATCACATAAGACAGAAACAAATTGACGAAGGACACATTTAACTATAATTGTGTCTCTCCATGGTCAACTACATTGTAATTTCTTTTATAATATGCAATTATAAAGATTAAATAGTGATTTATTATATATAAAAAGATAATAAATTTATTGAAAATAAAATATTTTCTTTATGATCTTAACAATTGTATTGATTTTTATTATATTTTCATGCGTCACGCTGCTATTTTTCTATAGTTGATTTTGAGAGTTGTCATTGAACAATGATAGAAATAGTAACGTTTTTATTGAATTATATACAATATAACGGATATTATTATTCCAAAATAAATAAAACTATTATAAAGAAAATTCTTATATTTAATTTTTAATTTATTAAAATAGTAAAAATAATTTTATAATTCAAAAATTAAAAAAAAGGATTATAAAGTTAACCTGCAAAGTGAACTTCACTGCAATACTCTGCTGTAATGATAGATAGAGGCAAGTGAATGATTCCACATTCAAGTTATGAGATTATCGCATATTTTAATAAATAAAACATATTAAAATAATTAATTATAATTAACTAAGTACAAATAGAAGTAAGCAAAACTCAATTTAATTTTAATTTTTTCTTGTTTATTTAATAAAAATTAAATGCAAAAAGTACATATATATAGAGAGAGGGGGAGAATAAATTATTATTAAATGTTATATAATCTTTAATTTATTAATTTATTAAAAATTTTAAACAATAATTTATTTCGATTTGTTTTCCTCATTAATTAGAATTTCATACATTCAAGGCCTAATACACTTCATAAATCATCACGTTATGAGGAAGACAACGCCTATATATATATATATTTTGTCCAGATAGTGATAAACCTAAGAAGTAATTTCAGCAGGCGGAACAATCCTGGGAACTAAATTCTGCTGGTAGGACAAACCAGGGAGGTAACTCCTGCTAGTGACATAAATCTATAATTACACTATATATAAATAATATACAAACACTTATGCATGTACAGTATAGTATAGAAGTCATTTTTTTTGTGACAAGTTTTCGATAGATATTCAAAAATCAACACCGTTTTAACGATGGGTGAAGGTCACATATCTCGTCAGCGTCACGAATTAACCTCGAAACATGTAAAATTACTTGATTCTGTATACGGTTACAGAATATTTTCGTGTAGTTTTTCGTGATCTAGTGACTTTTATATATGAGATAAAACTATCAGAAGTAGTAATTTGCCTTGAAATTTTATCTCTAAGTCGACTATTACATTATACATGTGTGTTAAGTCGTGTGAATATAAATACTTTTCCCTCTTTGTTACATTAAATTTTTACATTTTAGAATGTATTTTTTAGAAGATATAACATGTTATTAAAGTAGTTTCCTTAGAGTTACTTACATTTAGAGGGTAATATCATGTATAATTTTAACATAATTTTATTTCATAGATTGTGAGATATAAATGGTATCATTCTATTTACACGTTTTTACTTTTAACAAACTATAAAATACATTTTTTAAGGTGTTTTTTTTAATATTTAAGATGTGTTTATCTTTTTTTAAATGTATCATTGTTGGGTAAAGGGACAGTGCCTATTTTATATCATTGTTTAGAGTCATAATAAGTCTAAGTTCTAACCTTCTGTAAGGTAAAACAGTATCGTAACAAGTAAAATTTGCAGTGAAAAATCATTATTTTATACGATTTTTTAGAAAATATTTTATTTAAAAATGTTTAAACTTTATTTTTCTTTTGTTAAATTAAGAGATTTTCTCAAAATTACAGCAAAATTAACCTTACTTCACCAATACCAAAGGTTAAAGAGCATTAAGTGTTTAAACATTAAATTTACTTGCAATATATATTTTAATGAATATAAAAATAAAGAAAAAAACATTATATTATTATCGACATTATCATCATCGCATTCAAGGATATAGAATATGATTAACCTTTAATCTTGAATGACCTCTACATGCAGAGAGGTCAAGTCTGATGCTTTATGTTACGAGAATGTTGGCACGCGACATTACTACTTGTGCCAAATATTTCATTACGTTTATGTCATTCATTACTAATAAAAATAATTAACAGATGATTGATTACATCATCGTTAAATGTGTATTTTTATGTATATAATTCGTAATATTTACTATATTTAAGTATTGTTATTTACCTTCATAAAGGTAACAATACTTAAATATTGTTACCTTTATGTTATTTTATTGGATTATTAAGTCTTCATTCGGAAAACGGAAATGTTGACTAAACATTTTCGTTTTCCGTTTCTTAAGTCACACTTCAAGAGTTCCGAAATCATCCTTTAAGAACACTTCTCCTCCGAAATCATCCTTTAAGAACATTCCCCCTTGCAAATCATCCTTCAAGAACACTTCTCCTCCGAAATCATCCTTTAAGAACATTCCCCCTTTCAAATCATCTTTCAAGAACACTTCTCCTCCGAAATCATCCTTTAAGAACATCCCCCTTGCAAATCATCTTTCAAGAACACTTCTCCTCCGAAATCATCCTTCAAGACATCCCCCCTTGCAAATCATCTTTCAAGAACACTTCTCCTCCGAAATCATCCTTTAAAGACATTCCCCCTTGCAAATCATCCGTCAAGAACACTTCTCCTCCGAAATCATCCTATAAGAACATCCCCCTTGCAAATCATCCGTCAAGAATACTTCTCCTCCGAAATCATCCTTTAAGAACATTCCCCCTTGCAAATCATTCTTCAAGAACACTTCTCCTCCAAAATCATCCTTCAAGAACACTTGTCCTCCGAAATCATCCTTCAAGAACATTCCCCCTTGCAAATCATCCTTCAAGAACACTCCTTCTCTCAAGAACTTTCTTAAATATCTAAATCCCGCTCATAGAGGAAACAATGTTATCTTTATTACTGTAGAGGAACTTAGTTATCTGAGAAATTTTTAGAAGAAGAACTATTCTTGAAAGATGTCTCGGTTATTACAGAAGAACAGCCCCTCTCAAAAATATTAATAAATTGAATTGACTCAGTTGTCAGACGGCTCGGCTATCTGTGCCATCATTAATTCAATTTATTAAAATTTTATCTTAATTCTAGGCTTCATATGTTTTAAACCTCATATTTTCTTATCATTAGATCTGATATGGATGGATAGTGTCTATTGTACTGGGGACGAGAGAGCTCTTCAAGAATGTCGATTCGACGGATGGGGTGTTCATGACTGCTCTATAGCAGAAGCTGCTGGTGTCGTTTGCGATAATCCAAACGTTCGTAGAGAACCAGCAATTTCTCACGATTCTAACGAATCTCCAAGTTCCAGAACACAACTTAGAGTAAGTTTTAAGAAATTTTATATAGAGATGGTGTAAATATTTAAAAAAATTGATAAACATTCCAATATTGCAGTTAATTACAGAAAAGGATATAGTCGTTAGGTTGGTGGGTGGAAGGAATCAAGTGGAAGGAAGAGTGGAAGTGAGAATTGGAAACAGAGGATGGGGATTAGTATGTGGAGATGGTTGGGGTATCATGGAAGCTTCTGTAATATGCAGGCAAATTGGATTTGGTTTCGCTAAAAGAGCCACGCAGGTAGGTTATATATTTTATATTATGTAATAGTGTTAATTTTAAGTGTTTATTATACTTTTTTCTTACATTGTTTTAGTCGTCATACTTTGGTGGTGAAGCTGAACGTATTGTCTTAAGTGGTGTTAAATGTAGCGGTTACGAGAAGAATTTAGCAGATTGTGGTCACGAAAAATTTGGTAATGTCTTCTGTCCAGGAAGAGAACAGAACATTGCTGGAGTTGTATGTGCTGCTGGTATGTTAGAAACGTAAATTAATCAAGATCCTTAAGAAAGATTTATGTTTTGTTGTTGCAAAATTTATGAAATTATAGAATATATTTTCGTTAAACGTTTATAGAACTGCCAGATTTAGAATTAGATTGGAAATCACTAGAACAAACTTCATTTCTAGAAGATAGACAATTACACGAACTAGAATGTGCTATGGAAGAAAATTGCGTGGCTCGTCCTGCTTATTTTCAAATTCAGAGGCCAGGTAAATTGAAATATTTTTATCTATTATAAAATATGTTTGTAGTTTTATTAATATTATTTTAATAAAAATTATTTTTTTAATTGTTGTAATCAAGGAGGAAGATTTACAAGGAGACGTCTATTAAGATTTACAGCTAGAACTGCCAATATAGGAAATGTAGATTTTCGTCCTTTTATTCCTAAGCATTTATGGAAATGGCATGCGTGTCATAAGTAAGAATTTATTCTTTTTATTATTAAATTTCTAATAAACATCCATATCTATAGCCTAAGTACAGTCATACCACTTGCAATTATTACAATATAGAAGTCTGTATCTCTAAATAAATTATAGTTCCTATATTTATGAATACAATAGTAGACTATGCAAATGATAACTATTAGAAATAATACATCAATAAGAAATCTATCATAAAGATTTATATTTAAGGGCATGTATAATACACAAAGGTGCATTTATGAATAGGTATACATATGCATAGTATGTAAGGCTTCTGTGTACCATACTTTTTTAGAATTGGTTAAAGGTTTGTCACTCCATGGAGAGTATGCAAATGTATATATTAAAGTATGCAAGATACACAAATACATGGTATGCAAGGCTTTATAGAAAAGAAGTATGGTATGAATGCTTTTATTTAAGAGAAATTAACTCATCTTGCTATTTATAGCTCCTTTTATTGCCCAATTATTGATACTATTTTTTAAATTAATTGAAAACATGAGAAAATAATTAAACAAAACATTCTTTGACAGGCATTTTCACAGTATGGAAGTCTTCGCACATTTTGACATCATGGATCTTCGCGGAAGGAAAGTGGCAGAAGGTCACAAGGCCAGTTTCTGTTTAGAGGATAACGAATGCAAACCAGGTTTTAATAAAAAATACGTATGTGCCAATTATGGCGATCAAGGAGTGTCTGTAGGATGTTATGACGTCTACAAATATGACATTGATTGTCAATGGGTGGATATAACAGAACTACCAGTAGGAAATTATTATTTTAAAGTAAGTTATTTTGCATTTTTTAACGGTATTTTTAAAAATAAAATCATTAAAATACACGTTTAAAATCATTACAGGTATCAGTAAACCCCGAATATAAAGTAGCAGAATTGACATTTAACAATAACGCAGCGACTTGTTCACTACATTATAATGGATTACGTGTACATGTACACAATTGTACTTTGGGAAGGCCTTAAAATGTAAGCAACTTCAGTCAGGTTGTTTTGTTTTTTTTAAATCAAATAATAGAGATTCTTGTTGGAATCATCGTTTGTTGGTTCTACCAACTAACCTATTTAAATCCAGAAAAAAAAGGTCTTTCATTTAAGAAGAAGAAGAAAAGAAAAGACTAAACTTTGTGTAGTACAAACAGTGTACAAAGTAGCAACGAAGTAGCTAATTAATATTAAAAAGAATTCTCTAATTACTAAATTAATATACTACTCAGAAATTAACTTTGTGACTATAGCAGCAAAGCAAAAGAGTCATGGCAAATATGGAAAATGATAACGATATTTCCCATGATTCGACAACAGAAAGTATTATTATTCAATTGTTACTATAGTAGCAAGCATAAAAATATCAGAAAGTGAGGAAAATTTTTCATAATCTCCCATAAAATGGAAATTATCATTACTGGAAATCATAACAGTCAGCATGAAAATATTATACAAAATATAGAACATTGAGTAATATTTAAGAAATATCATAGGAAAAGTTTTACAACAGTAGGTATAAAAAAATACAGGAAGTTTTCCATAGATTATGGAAAATATCATCACTTAAAATTTAATTTTGTTACTGTAATGGTGTGCTCGAAACTTCGTATTAAAAAAAACCCGAATACTCTCTATGATTTTCCATTAAAAATACCATGAAAAGCATCATTACTCGACATGTAAATGTTATCATAAGTAGTAAACACGAAAATGGCAGAAGTAGAGGAAAGAAGTAACGATTCGTGCTATTTAGTAACAAATTTAACAATAATAATGATTGAAAAATATAAACACAGCAGTTATTTTGATAATAACAGTAAAAAAAAAATCTATTATTTAAAATTATTTATATCATTAAACACGTGTATAAAATAACAGTAATTTTAGAACTATAACAGCATCAACATGTTAATTATACAGAAAAATTCAGTGCATTGTTGTTATATTAGTATCAATTAACAATATAATTATTCCTGTAATAATAGCATTTTATAACGTTTTTAAGGGTTTATTTCTACAAAAAAAAATGCAAAAAAATTAAATAATTAATGTATAGAAATAGTACAATTAACGATAATTGTATAGAAGAAACATAATTTTATCTACCTTATAAATCTTTTATTACTATAGTTTCAAACATTATTATATAATTATTTAACTAATTTTTCTTTAAAAAATACAAAAAGATTACAGAAAACTTTAATTTCTATAAGAATTTTCCTTGTGCCAAATCGTAAGCCATAAAAAAAGCATTAAAAATTCATTTAAAAAAATACATAAAAATGCTACTTCGTTGCTAATTTTTTAGTTAAGATATTAGAAAAGCTTCCATAGTAAATTAGCCAAAGAGGGATTTAACAATATTTTTTTCTCCTCATTTTAATTGTATTTTTTTTTATGTATCACGTCCCGTTTGAATATGTAAATATATATTTTTGCTGTATTTTTCTATGGAAAATTAAAAAAAAATTTAATAATAATTTTTTAGATGAAATTTTTGTGTTTTATTATTAAAAGAAAAATAAGAATGTGACGTTATTCCGAGAGTATTCTGTAAATATCCTTGAAAAAACCTGATTAGTAAGCATGAACGCAAAATCTTAAACATTGCGTGACTATTGTCTCTTTCTCTCTCCCTCCCTCACTTCCCTTATAATATTGCGTGTTTTATTTGTATTTTTGGCTATATTTATATAAAAATTTTATAGAAAAAGATTTTAAAACTTATTAAATTTTATATAAAATAATATAATAAATATATATATATATATTTACATTCATGATAAAATAATTAAATTTTTAAAAATAGATTTCTGTTGAACGAATGCAAATCTAGTTTCAAGCAGGTTTTTATTTATTTAAATTAAAATTATTCAACAATATTTGGTTTTATAATCAATTTTAAATAAATTAATAGCTAATAACTAAATTAAAAATAAACTATTTATGTTTTTTTTTTAATATATATTTAGAAAGATTGGTTTTTCTCTGTATTTCTAAATGGAAATTGTGTCAATTTAAAAAAATGTCAGCTAAAAATGTCAGTTAAAAATATCAATTTACAAAAATGTCAGTTAAAAATGTCAATTTACAAAAATGTCAGTTAAAAATGTCAATATAAAACGTTTTAAAATATATTGCATAAATTTATTATAGCTATAAAAATGATTTAAAAATGAATAAGTTATAATATTAAAAATTATTTATTATATCTATAAAAGTCAAGCATACCACCAACATATTATAGCTGTTAAAATTAATTGCTGCCTTAAGAAAAAAAAAGCATGTAGGCATTATGCCTGAGGGTATTCTACTGACCATTCATACCATATATAGTTCTTAACTAGTTATATATGTATATATATTAATATCATTGTCGATGGAAAACCTTTCTTTCCTCCTACCTTACTAAGTGACGTATACTATTTGCGAAGGTGCCATAAGGGTGTGGTGGTTTTCCTAAGGTCAATGTTTTCTTATTTTTAAATAAAGTTGAACGTTGTTTCACCTATGCAAATATCCTTATTTTCTCATAATTCCTATGGGTATTTCTAGTGATAGTCACACATTTCTTCATGTACAGTACATTCATACCATCGTAACCAATGTACATGAATATTTCAATACGTCTTATGGAGTACAATTTCAGCTAAAATGCATGTAAAAATGCCCATTTTGTCTATTTTTTCCATATAAGGTGTTCAATTAGCTAGTATTAACCTTTTTATGACTCCTCATACACCCAATAAGAAGTCATACGTGCTTATAAGAATGTAAGAAAGATATATCTATTTAACCTGTATGTGGATATTTCTAGCATACACCTATTATATATATATTTATAATTATAGTTACACAACTATACTGATATTTATTACAGTAATATATCTTATTTGTTAAGATATAAATTTCATTAGTGTTTTAATCTTTAAAACTTTATTATTAAACATAAAATAAAAAAAAAAATTTATACATAATTTATATTCTAATTAATTAAATTAATATATTTAAATAATAAATCATAACACAAGAATAAAAAGTGTGTTTTGAATTTATATTGGCACTCTGTTACTGCTTTATCCTCAAGGCATAATTTCATTTCCAGGAAATTGTAATTAGGAAATATATAGATATGAGTAAAATATTACCTTTATTTTAACATTAAATTTCATAATAATTAATGTAAGAAAATATAAAATCACAGAAATTTTTTGTAAAATATAACATCAGTTTAACCGTTTGTCTGTCTATCCTCAAATTTAATCAAAAACTCGATACTAAACATTTAAATCCCTTAAAATTTAAGAATTATGCTGAAATAATCTACAAATTTTCATGAAATGTAGAAGAATTTGATATAGAACCTTACCATTTTATGGTAATCTCAATTATAAATATGTATATATAACTGTTAAAAATTATAAATAAGTAAATTTCTACTAGAAAACTGTTAACGTCGTACGTATTTCTACATTTATCTTGTCTGTCGGTGTGTCTGTCTTCAAATTTAAATCAAAAACTCGAGATTAAACTCGTAATATCTTAAAAATTTTAAAGAATTGTGCCCGAATTTTAAGAGAATTTGGAAGAATTTTAGACGTAATCTTCCCATTTTATGGTATTACCATTTCTTAAAAAAAAGTATTATGAAACATTTTTATTATACTCTTCGAGGGAAATTTTTTAATATATTTCTATCTTATCCAGGCATAACGTTATATAGCATTGTTGACCTTCGAAATTAGGTTAACAGTTACATCAAGATAAGGGTGAAAGTAATATTCTCTAGACACGTTTCTACAAATAAAATTTATCTGATAGAATGTCATTTGAAAGATTTTTAAGTAATTCACTTAAATTAAGATAAATATTACTTAAAATATATATATATATAAATGTAGCTGAGGTATGATCTGATGGATGAGATTTTAATAATGTTGTTTGTGTACTCTCTTAAAGTCACGATTAAAAAAATTATTTTTTATCTCCTTAAAGGTCGTAAGGTTAATAACTCGAAATCATGCTTCTATAATTAATAAATTTCATTTAATTTAGATAAATAATATGACGAGAATGACATTTATTTTTATAATCATTCTTAATTAACTAATTTAATTAAGTAAATATGAAAAATTAAGCTTAAAAATGAATATTTTCAGTAATTAACCTATTAAGAAATGTGTTAATAAATTTGTCTGTCTGTTTGTCTGTCCACATTTTTTGTACAAAACTCGCAATTACAGTTTTTAAACGGTTGAGATTTTTTTTAAAGGTTGTGTTAAAAATAATGCTGAAATTCAACAGATTCTTCCCCCTTTTTTTACAATAATTAACATATTAAAAACACAATATCACATCCATCTTGTATTCGGTATGTTCGTCAGTTTGTCTATTCGCAATTTAAATCAAAAACTCGAAATTCAAAAGTAGAAATTCTATAATAAACCTTTCAATTTTTAGATTTTGTACAAAAATCTTCCTATTTTCATGATTAAAAGACATACAAAAAAGAAATCGTTTCTAATTACATTTAATGCAGTTCTACATTTAATCATAATTAGAAATTCACATTTTAAGGACATAAATTACACCCCCATAGATTTTAAATAAGAAAAATTAACCCAATTTCAAAACTTAAAAGGAAAATTGATAACAAATTACATTGTTACAATGCATCTCATTTTAGTCGATTTTTCCATAACCTAATTGAGTAACGAAACAGGTATTTGTTCCTTTTACAGTAAAAAAAAAGGAATGACATTAAACAAGTTTATATTTATAATATTTACAAGGGTATAATATT
The DNA here is from genome assembly GCF_000671375.1 of Centruroides sculpturatus. NCBI lineage: Eukaryota > Metazoa > Arthropoda > Arachnida > Scorpiones > Buthidae > Centruroides > Centruroides sculpturatus. The sequence goes on along the minus strand of NW_019385666.1, from coordinate 50,790 downwards.
TACAAAGCTATAATTTCTGTCATACAAATCCCTACTTTAAGGTTAACTTCAAACGTTTGAAACCAACAATGTTATCTTTCCTTTAATTTGTATGTATTTTTAATATCAAATACTCTAAAAGGTAAATATAAAATAATATTTATTTATTTTTTCACTTCCCTATTTACATTATATAATTTGTATTTATATAGTAATTATAGTGATTTGTTGGAAGGAAATCATACTTTTTAACGTGTGGCACTATATTCTTAGAATATTGTGGCAGAAAAAGTAGCATGTATAGTAGTATATCCAACTATTCTAAGAATATAATGGCACATATTACTATATTGTTGGAATGTACAGACATATACATACTATTTCTTCTGATACTATATGCATATTTGTCACTATAGAAAGAAGATAGACACATAAATACTGCAGAAAAGTAGTATTTATATGTCACAACAATCGAAGAATATGCCAGAAAAAGTAGTATGTATATGTTCTCTGTATATTCTATATTCTATTATATAGTGGCACGTATGAAACTAATTCGCGTATGTCTGTACATTCTTAAAATCTAGCTGCATATACTACTATTTTGTAAGAACATAGAGCAAATTCATACTATTTTTTAATTATATTCCATCTTACTCCAATACTTTCTTAGTATGAAGGATGTAGTGGCATATAAAATGAGTAAAAATGAAGCTAAACTAAAAAAACATGTCATGTTGAATACATTTTAGTAATCATTATCCTCTTTATTTTTTTAAATGTTCGAAGTATTTTGACATTGGAATTTTTGACTCGCTAACCTTGAAGATAAAAATCATATTCCTGAGGCTAAACTGCCATAACAAATCAAGTAGTTCCGGTATATTGAGACGACATTTTGACTCGACACTGACAACTTTGATTCGATTTTATTGTTGACTAATGTTGAATATGAATAGGAAATTTTCCTTTTTGGATAATTCAACAATTTCGTGATTTCATATCAATTGCTAAATTCACCTTTTATTTTTATTTGCGGGGGATTTTCTTATACATAAACGTGTTTTAATCGAGATCAAATCTGTTTCTAGTATCTAAAATTGAATATAATTATATATAAACATGTTCTTGGAATTTTCTTTACGTTTAAAATGTTGAATTTTTGTATACATTAACAGGTTCATATTAATTTTAATGTAAAATATTATATTAAGTTTTATTTTTTAAATAAAACAATGTATGAAATTAATATACATACATATATATATATATATATATATATATTGGCTATCAATTAATTAAACATTTTTATAAATAATATCCATATTTCCCTACATATATGTACATAAAAATTAATCTTATAAGGTCACTGCTCTTGTTAACACCTACTATATACTAGTTTCTAAATAAAGCAATCGTACAGACAGACGAACGAATTATATATATAGGCCTATACAAAATTTTAATCTTGAAAATCGAAGGACAGATAGACAGACCAATTGATATAATATAGGCTTATATATATATATAAATACATTAAATTTCTGTACTATGTATCACTATTTATTAGATTTTTATGCATAAAACAGGAATTATAATATTTCATGAAATAAAGAATAAAAATTGAAAAAAAAAAAATAATATAAAATAAAATAATAAATAATAGAAAACAGTGCATAGGTTGAAGGTTATGTAGATTTTTCAAATGATAAAAAGGTATACATAGAAAACAGGTTACTATAAAACAAATGGTACTAACAACACTAGACTATACAGAGGAGTAGATACGAAGCGTGATATAAAGGAACATTTCTAATCATTAAGCTTAAGAAAAACCTTAAATATAAATAATATAAACGGTTAATATTATTTTAGTTAAGGTTAATTTATCGTTACGCAAAAGTAGTCACGAATTTCAGTGTCATATTATACTCTTAATAATATAAATCTTATTCTATATACTTTCGTACAGTGCTTTAATTTCTATTTATCAATTATATTCTAACTGTAACATGATTAAAAATGTATTTTCCTGTTAACAAGAGTTAGACTTTATACTCTTATTATACTATACAGTAATGTTTATAAAGTAATTTACATAACTTATACTCAGTAGGTATTGCAGGCATTACAATATAACTTAATTAAAATAAGAGGAATATTATATATATATATTAAAACATTACTTTTAGTAGATAACACAAGATTATTATAATCGAAAAGAGCTTCTGTTTAGGCATTATAATATAGAAACTCTATATTTAGGCATTACAAAATAAAATAATTTAGTAGTATTACATTATTATTTATAATTATATTGTAATACTACCGGATGCTATTTTGTAATAACTAAACAAAATTTCCGTCTTTATTTATTTAGGCATTTTATATTTTAATCAAAGGAAATCTTTATTTATTTATTACAGTAAAATGCCTAGAAGGTAGCACAACATCGAGTTAATTTTTTGTTTAGGCGTTGCGATAGAATGCCCGGCGGGTATTACGATATAAACAACGCCTTCTGGATATGTCCTTGTTTATAAAAATATCTCGAACTTTGATTGATATAAAATATTTTAAAAATTTCCCGTGTTTTCCCTTTTGAATAAATTATCACCCGCACGTTTCTATATGCAAATGAGCGCTCCCATTATGTTGAAATGAAACGTAATAAATTCTAAGAACTATCTGACGGAACTAGACAAATTATTTTATTTACTTTCCTTTTCAAAATCAATAACAATAATAATGATTAATTGTTTAATAAAAATATATCAATTTAAAAAAAAATAATACAGTAAAATTTATTATATAATTTTTTTAAACTAATTTATAATATTAGACGATTAATAAAAATTAAAATATGATAAAACTTCGACCACAAAAATATTCTTAATTATGGATTGATGTAATCATCCTCATCTATGACGTTTTCTGACGTAATCCTGGTAATCTGTGACGTATCTCGCTCATCTTTTACGTAATCTCGACGTTATTCTGATCTTAATTTGCATAATTCTGATCTTATTTTACTACATAATTAAATAATAAATTATAATTTCGTAATATTTTCTATTCTAGAAAATTTTAAAATACTTTTTTAAAACTTCCACAGCTGAAATAATCAAGAGATTATTTTTCTATATATTCTTGAAACATTCTGTATTAAATTATGTTAAATTTATAGATTTCAACTTATTTAAAAAAATAATTAAATACAATTTAAATATTTATGTATATAAAGAAAAAAAAAATTATAATAGATTTTTGTATAAAACCTCGTGCCGCCATCTGTCGGAAAAATATTAATTCAATTAGTATAATTAAATTAATTTATTTAAATTATGTATAACATTCTGATTTTTATAGCGAAACAGTTTTTTTTCGTAAAAATGTAACATATTATATCATATTTAATGCTCAGTTTATAATAATCATTTAAGAAAGTGTATTGTATTTTATACTCATTAGAATTATTATTGCAAGTAGGGCCTGGTTTGCAACAAGCTAAACAAGCTTTAGGGCCTCTCACGTTATTAGTTTATAGCTTAAGGCCTCACGGTTTTATACGTATCATAATTTGGTAGAGGGAAAGTGCCTGTTATAGATTATAGCTTAAGGCTACGAGTCAAGTCCAGCCCTGATTGTAAATGGTATGTTTATCAAGATCTAATCATATTTCTACGTTAACTTAGTAACAGATTTCATGTTATTAATATTCATTTTATATTCTTGAAGAATATTATAAACATAAATTGTACAGAATTCAGTACAAGGTTATTGAATTTTATGCAATGCATATGTAATGCCAGGTATTAAAATTAATTCAACCATCAAGAAGAAATCAAAAAATGGATACCCGCAGTCTATTTAGTACAAAGAAAGAAGAATAAAAGTTATTTTGTCATCAACTTTGTAATCGTTTTTATTTTCTAAAGCAAAAGACCTGTATTTCTAAAATGGTCATTTGTTTTTGTTCCGCCATTTTTGATACTGTACTTAAAACTTTAATAATGAAATTTGTTTTGGATTGGTTAATTTTTATTTGACTCCATAATTATATAGGACTGTACGATTTAAAGATGATCTTTGGTCATTTGACCACATTCTCTTGTATTGTGTGATCTTAGTGTGGCCCATTTTTACGTATATGTGACCAATTTCCTATGTCGAACAATGGCGACAAATGATGGCATATTTAGATATAGATATGAATGAAATTTAAATTAGAATTTTTCCTTTTATACTGTAGTAAATTTATCATATGAATTCGAAAATTATATTATATTTTTTTAAAAATAACTATTAATGATTTACAATAAGAAGGGGACATCTATAACGTTAAATTCGTGGTTTATAACTTCCAAAATATTCATTTTATTTAATTTATAAAATTTTATATTGTATAACTGAGGTTATTTCTTATCAATTAACATAAATTTCCTAAAATTTTTTAAGAAAATCTAATTAGTTACGCCATGTTTGATATAAGTTACACACACGTAAGAATGTTAATTACGCGTTGCTTGATATATGACCTTATTGTAATTATTTACTGTATTATACAGTAAATATAAGAAGGGATCTTAGATCATTTTTAACAGGGGAATAATAATAATTTATTGCAGAAATTAGCCTAAAATTAGCCTAATTTTTGTGTTAATTATGTTATGTAACAGAAGTAAATTATAAAAAATTAACATATAAGTAAACATTAACACAAATATTTATATATTTACTTATTTATTAATGCGTGAAAATTGAATTATAAATGTATGTGAATGACCTTAAAGCGTAAACTCTAGTATAAACAAAGGAATTGTCTATTGATAACAGTAAATATTTTTATCTGTATTAATTTTAACGATGGTATCTTACATTTTTATATTATGATATGTAATTTATATGCTCATCTTTTTTATTGAAGCTGAGTTGGAAGCATTTTTAAAATGGGAACCTTCTAACAAAGAATTTTAGACATAGATTTATTGAAATGAATTTTTATAATGGAGCATCATCCAGTTCTTTATTTTCATTTCCCTAGTTATTTTCATTGATAACATCATTTAGATCTTACTTTTCTCAAAGAATCTTAAAGAAATTTGTATTTCGCATAGTTAATCTTTAATCTTCTTAGCCCACTTTTTATTATTAAAATTCCTGCATATTATTATGTTATACATTTATGACATTTATTGTACTAAAATTCTTTCCTTCTGGGAATTTGAGAAAGTGCAATGACAAAATTTGTAAAGCCAGTTCAACAAGTTTCTTAATGAAAGATATGCTGCATCTGTTATATATATATATATATATATATATACTTTTTCTATTCGAAATAAACGTAATTTTCTTAAACAGAATGAAGATAACTCTAAAGGAAAATGGACAAATGTATAACAAACCAGGACCCATTTGATGGAAGCACGATTCGCTTTCACATTACCATATTGACTATATATTTGTGCATTGTTTCAGTATGTCTATAAGGCAATCTACAGTATGTTATATACATTCGTGATTGAATTAATTTTTAACTCTCCATCATGGGCACTAAATTTCTTTCCGTGCCAATCTTAGGTCCAATGAATTTGGTTTGATAAGATAAGCAACGCAAAATTTGGATGATTTACTAAGGTGAGTTACCATTCGGGGGGACTTTCTTTGAGATATTAGACACTCGAAGAAAATCCGGAAAACTCCACCATTGATCAGATGCGAACCCACGTCCTAATGTTCAGTGGTTTTATCCATTCGGTCACTGTTGGGCCCGAGACAACGAAACACCGAGTGGTAAGAAATGGAGTCTGATCGACAGTAAAAGTTTTAGACCCCGTTCAAACCACCCATTAAAATTTCTGAGTGAATATTCGGATGGCCGAGGGGTCAAGGCGTTCTGCGCGATCCGGGTTCACATTTGGGAGGTCGAAAAACACCAGAAATTTTTCGGGAGTCTATCCTGGATATCTCGGATGTTGTACTCAAACTGCAAGCCAAATTCTGTACGCTGGAGTTTCGGGATAGGCAGAAGAGATTTCCGCAGGATAAATTTCGCTTCCATTGATAAAAACACGTATTATATGCAAAATACATATGCGCGTTATAAGTAATTTCTGCCTTCGGCAGTGCCACAAGTAGAACTTTTTTTTTATCAAATCCGTAAAACAATTTTTTTTAATTACAAGCTTCCATTGAATAAAAAATTAATGATTAAAATTTCATAATGGAGTATAATGGTTATTATACGAACATTGTTTAAAATGATTTTTCACTTCCTATTTTTTGAACAAGTTTTATAAATTTGCTTAGTATCAAATGAACACGTTGGCTATTGTTCATTTCTAAGCAGCGTGAATTATTCTGGTGACACAACTAACAATAGTTTAAAGTTATCGGTTATTGTGTCCAAGGCCGATAATTTAAAATGACTAAATGAGTTACATACTGTGGCTAAAGGAGATATTTTAAAGCGACATTTGTTATGGCCAAGGGAGGATGGCCGAGGCGGTTAAGGCGTCAGTTTTCCGCTAGGAGACCAGAGCCGTGTGTTATAGTTTCGTGGAGCCCTATGCAAATTTGAATTAGAGTGCTTTACGAACAGTGTTGACGTCAAACATTTTTATTCGGGGGAATTTGTGATGAATCCCTCAGTATGCTCGTTCGTTTTTTTAACGTCACCTTTGTGATGTGCCAGTGCGCCCTGCACTTGTGCCAAACCAGCAATCTAGGTTGTCCAGATAGGGGCTCAAATTTAAATTTTGATATTCTTACTACAGTAATGAGTTTATAATAGATTGTTTGGAACCCCAGGCACGTTTACCCATAGGATTTTTTACCCGTAGAAGATTTATGTTTATACATAAATCTTCTACGGGAAATGATAAGGAGAGAAAACACAGACTAAAGATAAGATTCTATTATTACTTTATGAGCATAATACCTGAAAAAATAACAAAGAAGCCATAAAAAGTAGTTTCTTCTTATACATGGAATAAAACCTTCTATTTATCGATTTTACAATTTTAGGGTGATCCCTACATTTGTGAATGCCTTGACCCCTCGTGCACTAGAAAAATTACATTCCGATAATATAATGGAAATAATGTGCGATATGAAGATACTGATGAGTGAGAATAGTTGATTTTTCAACTATTCTCTTGATGTATCAACAGATATATACAGTCAAAACAAATAGACAAAAAAATAGCTTTCTACGGCAATTCTCTCTAATCAACTTAATTAGTAGATCCTCATATATAGTATCTATAGAAACTAAGTTCTAAGGACCGTCATTCGATAACTTCGTTTTCAGAGCCATCGAGAGAGGTCCCCTTTGTCCTTTTCCCTCTTAAACAAATGAAATATGTGGAGGAAAGTTTCTTTGTTAGTAAAATAACATTAATTTATAGGAATATGAACCATGCAGGCATCCGAGTCTTGGAAAAAATCCCTAACTTCCCTCCTCAACCGATTTTCGTTTTTCTTCCAATCTACACCTCATTCCCTTGTCTTCCTCATTTCGAGAACAATCCAAAATTAATTCTTTTTTTGTGGATTTCTATATTTTTATTTTTATTTTAAGTAAATCGTAACTCAAGGGGCATCTTTCTTATCCATCATTCTAAACTCCAAGTTAAAGAATTTAATATATGATTCACACTCGCAATATATACAATAAAAAGGAATTTCATAGCATTTATTATATGTTTCTTGTGCAAAATTTCTAAAAATTTCTTCCAAATTCTCAACTTGCTTAATCCAAAACCTAAGTAAATAATTAAATGATGGATAAAATGAATTTTATTTTTGTTTTATTTATTATACTTTTTAAAAAATTCAAATTGGAATTTATATCGCGGAGTCCAACGATCTTTCATTTTGGCACGTTTAAAAATAAACATTTTAAAAGAAACAAATATCATTTGGTGAAAGTCGGTGAGTTGTTAAGTGCATGGTTTATGTCATAAAATAGAAAAACAGATTTAAGAAAAATAAATATTCTAAGAAAGAAAGGAAAGAAGAACGTTTTGCAGAAACACGTTTTCTAAAATAATATCAACAGTTTTATTTTTAACTTTTTCTAATGAATTTTAAAATTCTGAGATAAAATTTATAACACGTTCATTTAAATTCAGGTTAGGATATTCAAAATTCTTCTTCCGAACAATGACATCATAAATGATGTCACCATTCCTTCAAAAGGACGAGAAAAGAACGAATGATGATGTCATTCCTTTCTGGTTGCCATTTTGTGACGCGTGTCTTTACGTCATTTCTTTTTTACTTAGGCGATTTATTTTATTTTTCACGAAAAAAATGCTTAAATTTTTGCTTGTATTTTTAAAAGTGTTTTATTTTCCCTTTCTTTTTGTAATATTCAATTGTCGATTCACTTTAGAACGTGAATCGGTGGGTTTCTAGCAAGTGGGATGTGAAAATGTCATGTAATTGCTACATTTTGCTATAACAAAACAACAAGAATTGTACATTTTTACATCATTTATAAACTGTACTATTTTGTAAGGTGGAGAAACAAGATATTTGCTTCAAAACATTACACTAAATCGGCAAGAAAGTTGTCTCACTTATATTAAATTCACAACTATAATAAAATTTAGATAATTTTATGTAAATATTGCTAATAAACTGGCTATTATTAAAGTACAGTATATGCTATATTTATTTAACTTTCATTGTTCTAACACTGGAACAGTCCAAGTAATCTGGGATGGCAACACTTATAGAAAACTTAGTCGTAAGTATTGCCATCTAGTGAGATTTTATGAATAATTATTCAAAATTTTTAATTTTATATTTCGTTAATTCAGTGTTATAATCTAAATTCAAATTAAAGTTTAATAATAAAATTTAAATTTAAATTTTTAAAATAATTCTATAATATATATATATATATATATATATCAAAATATATTAATTTAAATTATTAGTTTATATATAAAACTAAAGATGGCGCCACTAACGTGATGTTTTGCTAGCGTAAAATGTAAATCTACCTTTAGCTACCTAACCATATAAGGTTATATTTTGCGATTTATAACTGAATTTAAATTTCATCATCACATAATTTTGGGTGGAACAAAATTAAAATAGGTGTATTTACTACTTTTTCTTTTATGTAGGATGTGTTTAACATATGGACTTAGCATTAAATTCGATTCATCTACATACCAAAATGCCATGTTTAACTGTTAGATTGACGTCTAAACTTTATAATTTGCGAGCTTCCTTCTCCTTTGATAAGTGAAATTTCTCGTATAAGAGACAATTATGGATGAGTTGGAGAAGTGGATAAACTTTTTTCTTGCATATTTAAGTGCGGTTCTTAATCTTATCCTGTTCTCTATACGAGTTCTTAGATGTAGGATGCTTATCGAGTTTCATATAAATATTAATGAATAATTAAAAGAAGAATTTCTTAAATAATATATACTTTGAGTCGGTACCACATGTGAAGTCTCTTGACCCTCCCGGAAGCATTGCAACAGCCACGTGACATATGTCAGCGACCTTTACAACGTCCAACGCGTGGCGATGAGGGAATAGAAGTCAACTTGATTTATCATCCCCCATACAATATCGATGCGTTTNTATAACAAAACAACAAGAATTGTACATTTTTACATCATTTATAAACTGTACTATTTTGTAAGGTGGAGAAACAAGATATTTGCTTCAAAACATTACACTAAATCGGCAAGAAAGTTGTCTCACTTATATTAAATTCACAACTATAATAAAATTTAGATAAACCAACGAAAATATCTTTCCTTTAATTTGTATGTATTTTTAATATCAAATACTCTAAAAGGTAAATATATAAAATAATATTTATTTATTTTTTCATTTTCCTATTTACATTATATAATTTGTATTTATATAGTAATTATAGTGATTTGTTGGAAGGAAATCATACTTTTTAACGTGTGGCACTATATTCTTAGAATATTGTGGCAGAAAAAGTAGCATGTATAGTAGTATATCCAACTATTCTAAGAATATAATGGCACATATTACTATATTGTTGGAATGTACAGACATATACATACTATTTCTTCTGATACTATATGCATATTTGTCACTATAGAAAGAAGATAGACACATAAATACTGCAGAAAAGTAGTATTTATATGTCACAACAATCGAAGAATATGCCAGAAAAAGTAGTATGTATATGTTCTCTGTATATTCTATATTCTATTATATAGTGGCACGTATGAAACTAATTCGCGTATGTCTGTACATTCTTAAAATCTAGCTGCATATACTACTATTTTGTAAGAACATAGAGCAAATTCATACTATTTTTTAATTATATTCCATCTTACTCCAATACTTTCTTAGTATGAAGGATGTAGTGGCATATAAAATGAGTAAAAATGAAGCTAAACTAAAAAAACATGTCATGTTGAATACATTTTAGTAATCATTATCCTCTTTATTTTTTTAAATGTTCGAAGTATTTTGACATTGGAATTTTTGACTCGCTAACCTTGAAGATAAAAATCATATTCCTGAGGCTAAACTGCCATAACAAATCAAGTAGTTCCGGTATATTGAGACGACATTTTGACTCGACACTGACAACTTTGATTCGATTTTATTGTTGACTAATGTTGAATATGAATAGGAAATTTTCCTTTTTGGATAATTCAACAATTTCGTGATTTCATATCAATTGCTAAATTCACCTTTTATTTTTATTTGCGGGGGATTTTCTTATACATAAACGTGTTTTAATCGAGATCAAATCTGTTTCTAGTATCTAAAATTGAATATAATTATATATAAACATGTTCTTGGAATTTTCTTTACGTTTAAAATGTTGAATTTTTGTATACATTAACAGGTTCATATTAATTTTAATGTAAAATATTATATTAAGTTTTATTTTTTAAATAAAACAATGTATGAAATTAATATACATACATATATATATATATATATATATATAT
>NW_019385666.1:13823-35970 GCF_000671375.1 Centruroides sculpturatus | reverse complement strand
TAATAAAAATCTTTATAAATGTAAGAAAAATCGAAATTTTAATATATTATTTTCATTTTCAATATAATTTTCGGAGAATTTTGTTTGAGAGTTTTAACTTACAAATTCTGAGTAGAATTTCATTATTATTATTATTTTTTTTTCTAAAGTAAAAAAATATATAGAATTTCTTTTTTTAATATAATGTAATTTTATGAAAAGTATTACAGATTTTACACTTAAATTTCTTGTTAGTTTGTAGAATTTTTTTAAGGGGGAAAAAATGAAGTAATCTAAAATTCAATTTGTTAGATATAAATTCTTTTTATATAAATTTAAAATTGAATATTTTTTAGAAAATAAATTTATTTTAATTTAAACAATTTCATAATAAAAATTTCAGATATTTAAATTATTTTCTTATTAGCTTGTTTTTTTTCCTCTTATTTTTACACAGGTTTTATAATACAGCTTCTCAACCTTTTATATTTAATCATCATCTTTTTATTGTTAATAGCGCTCGCGATCTACTTATTGAGAGACTTATCTATATAACTCTCTATCGATTATTTTAAAATACTTTAATTTTAATTAAGAATTTGTTTATAAAGTAAATTAATTAATGCTTAATTTTATTTAATTAAAATAAGTTTATCAGAATTATTTCTAGAGTTATAAGCATTTTATTTCCAGCGACTTTCGTGTTATCATTTTAAACTGTTCGTTTGTCTGTTCGCATATTCGATAATAATTTTAAGTTTATATTATTATTAAAATTAAATATTTTAATTATAATATAACTAAGTATTTAATTATTCTTAGCAATGAGTAATAAATAAAAATGCAAAGAATATTAATAATTTTCCGACTTTATTCTCTATTTTTTTTTTCTCATCATATACAAGAGAACGTCTATAAATAATTTAACACGTTCACAGAACATTAACAAAACACCATTTTTTTCAAGAAAATCTTGATTTTTTTCACTCGACAAAGAGAATAAATCTATCAGAATATATATAAAAAGTAAAGGATACTATACAAGATATCAAGGATATACACAAAAAAATAATAAGCTTTTTACAAACAGCAGTTGATAAATTTATATGAAAATTCTGTTTAAAATACAGAAAATTAACATCATCTTAGTTTAGATAAATGATGATAACATTAATAATATATTTACAATATATTTTTTTTTCCTATCATCTCTTTAGTCGTAATGGTTTTAGATAGTGAAATTTATTGTTAAATAAATCTTATTATTTATACATAATTTTGTTTTTTGATTTTTTTCCTCTCTAATCTTTTTGGATCAAGTTTTTTTCTATTTATGATTCAATGTTATCAAACATATGAATGGCATATGCTGTATGGTGTGAGAATTAACTCTGCCAAGAAAAATATGATTCTTTCTTGCGACAGTTGCTTGCACTTCCACACCAATGTACTTCAAACAATGCCGGACAAGGTTTTCCACCCCTTGATGCGTGTTTTAATACCTTTCTTTCTCTTTTTTTCTCACCAAATCCGCAAGTTTTACTACAATCACTCCATTCTGACCATTCACTTACCCTACAATTTCTTGGCCTTCCTGATAAAATAGTCCATTTCTTTCAATACTTGGCGCATTTATTATTGTTGTTTTCATTGTTAAAAATTAATCGTTTACTTGAAAATAAAATAGTCCATTTCTTTCAATACTTGGCGCATTTACTATTGTTGTTTTCATTGTTAAAAATTAATCGTTTACTTGAAAATAAAATAGTCCATTTCTTTCAATACTTGGCGCATTTACTATTTTACAACGTCCAACGCGTGGCGATGAGGGAATAGAAGTCAACTTGATTTATCATCCCCCATACAATATCGATGCGTTTAATCAGTGATAAGTAAAAGGAGTGCCATTCGTCTCGAGTTTTTTTTATCGTTGTTTCGGGTACGAAACACCGCATAGTTACGTAGAAATCATTAGACAGAGGATAGACTAGACGGTGTAAGGTCATAAGGTCACATTATTGATTCACCGACCCCAGTTTTTGCCAAATTAAATAGTTTATTGGTTTTACTACTTCATAAATTTTTAACAGTTATTTTGTTTATGTAACTAAAGTTTATTTTGGCTGAAGTAGAAGAAAACACATTCCCAAATTTAGTTTCGAGTGTTTTTTGACAGAATATTTTAATACTTGTTTCCATCTTAATGATTTTTTTAACACGATTCTTGAAAATTTAGATGTTAAACTTGACATTTAAACCACTTAAATCTTATCAAATTCTTATTAAATTTCATAAAAGCAAGAAGAATTTCAAGCAATTTATCACGTTTAACTAAGAAAAATCTTAGGAAACAATACATAAATTAGATTTAAATCTATCAAGATNTGAAAATACAAAATTCTAATATTAAATTGTATTATTTATTTTAAAAAATGATCAACGATTTAATTTTTTTAAAGCAACAGATTACTTTTTAAACAATAAAAAAAATTAGAAACACGTCAAGCATTACAATTTAATTTTAAAATTAACTATTACCTCATATTTTACTGTTATTTTCTGTTTATAAATAAGAGAAATAAACAAATTAGTAAAAGAAACTATTGCAGACACATTTAGAAATTTATTACTAGAGATATGACATAACCAAACGAGTTAAAATTGCCTTAGGAATATCAAGTTCAATTCTAAAAAGAAAAAAAAAAGATCCTTTAAAGAATATAACACATAGTGACAATATTTCAAGCAACTAATTGATTACAACATTTACGTAGGTGTAACAGCATTACTTACTATTCAATAGATGTTAACTGGGATTAAAGTATTACAAATTTGGATAATTTATTAACAAAAATTTGTACATACTCTATGAGAAATTTGTAAGTGATACAGTTATTTTTTCTCTCAATTTTTTTCCTCTATTTTTTACGTGAAATCATATTATATATTATTATAATTTTTATAGAAAAATAATGAATAATTTTAAGAGAATTAAAAATAAATTCTTTTTTTTTATTAAAATAATTATTATAGATCGGGTCATGACCTAGTTTCTTCTTCAGAGTTCTAGACGTTTAGTAGACTGCATGGCGCTTTATAGAATTGCATGTAACTAGAGATTAATTTTTTACAAAGAGATCCGTCATGTGTAGTGGGTGTTTTCTTCTTTAATTTGTTCACTCGAACTGGAATTGAGCCAAGTATATACACTTTCTTTTAAGAGGGCTTCCTGTGCATCAAATTGGAAGGCGTCCAAAAACCTTGAAAATTTCAACGTACAGACTCACACGACGTACTTTTCTACCTGTCAAAACATAAAATGATTCTATTCTACGCTTCTACTAAAGCTTTTTGCATGCTTTTTCTCCACAAAATATTACCTTTAAAGGTGCTTATGTAACTATTTTTATGATAAAAGTGTACAAAATTACATCATTATCTTTAAGAGAACATTTAGAATATTAAATTAGTAAGTGACTAATCAATAAAGTAGGACAAAGGACAGGGATATGACATGCACCTGGAGTACCTCACGTGTTTAGAAATTTGAATTATACGTCTGTCATCGTATTTTAAAGTACGTTGAGTCTCGTGTGAAGGTCGAACAGATGAGTCAATTGATGAATACTGTGTAAGTTGATTTTGAAAATGAAGTGAGGTTAAAGTTCACACAACATTGTCGAAACTTTGTTCATCGACAAAAATCGCAAAATAATAAAAGGTTTTTATAAATGAATTAATTTATATTCTTGGCACTTATATTAAATATAATTTGCATTAAAAAGAAAACACACCCATGTTTTGGAAAGGTATCTCAAGGCAGGAAGTTAACAAGTTTTTCTTCTTAAAGTCATCAACAATAATGGTTAACTCCTATATCCTGACCTTCTTCCTCTACTCCTTACACTGAAAAATACCAACCTAGTTCCTTTCTCGAGATGCTTATCATCAAAAATAACGAGATACATTTAATTAATTCCTGTAAGCAATGTTACAATACAAACAATTCTCTAAAACTTTCATTTTTCTCGAAAGAAAATGCTTAATTTCTTCTTTAAAAAATTCTTTATAAACTAGTCACGTGTTATTTCTTAATATTAAAAATACAGCAAAAAACCTTAACCCCTGTAAAAGTATCTTCTCTGCAATATACCAAAAAATTAAAAATTCAAATTAATTTTTATTTTTACTTTAATTTTTTTTAATTAAAGTGTAATTATGAAAGATGCAATAAATTAATTCGTAAGTACCTTGTTAGAGCTTTCATTTAGCTAAACATTTTAATTATTGCGAAAGACAAGAAGTCGTCTCGACTTATTTAACCAATTATATCGTGTGTGACGAAAGACAGTTTCGTCCTTCGGTATAAGTCCTTTTCTTTCTACGTTATCAAAATGACTTGCAAACTATATACTAGTATATGCATTAACATTTAAAAGCTTCATAATTAATAACAGATTCGTGTGAATATATAAATAATTTAACACGTTCACAGAACATTAACAAAACACCATTTTTTTCAAGAAAATCTTGATTTTTTTCACTCGACAAAGAGAATAAATCTATCAGAATATATATAAAAAGTAAAGGATACTATACAAGATATCAAGGATATACACAAAAAAAAAATGGCACAAAAACAGGAGAAAAGTGAGAGTATTATAAGAATAGGAAACAAACCCCCCTTAGGCAAATTTTAAACATTTGAAAAGAAAATTAGATCCGATTCTTCTAGACGATAACCATGCTTTTATCTTAAACAATGGGTCTTTAAAATATCTTAAAATTATTCTTCTGAGAAGACTCGTTTGTCAAGTTTAAAGATAGAAGACAATTTTTTAAGTGGCTGACTATAACAGTCGACTCTATTGTCATATCATCAAATGTATAACGCTATATAATACTGTTTTCGGATCATTTTCGAGTGGGTTATTGTACATTATTGTATTTTAAAAGCACTCGATCATAATAAGTGCTTTATTTACAATAACTAGATCACAAATTATAAGTGATTTCGTATGTTTGACGAATAGTAATATAGCTTATTTTTTTTTAATTTTTTAGTTAAGTAAAGGAGTTTGTTTACTTAAAATATGCGAATATATTCTAGAAAATCGAGTGTGAAATTAAATATTTTATTTGAAGAATAAATTATGTATTTCTTTCAATACTTGGCGTATTTAAACGACTTTTTTTAATTGTTAAAAATTAATTGTTTACTTGACAAATAATTTGTTTATTTCTTTCAATAGTTGGAGCATTTTTTTAATTATTTTTTCAGCGTTAAAAAATAATCTTTTACTTAAGAATTAAACTGTACATTTTCTTTCAATACTTGGCGCATTTATTATTGTTGTTTTCATTGTTAAAAATTAATCGTTTACTTGAAAATAAAATAGTCCATTTCTTTCAATACTTGGCGCATTTATTATTGTTGTTTTCATTGTTAAAAATTAATCGTTTACTTGAGAATTTCTCTCAATAATTGACACATTTTTTTATTGTTAAAAAATATTTCATTTTTCAAGTAAAGGATTATTTTTTAAACAATAAAAATAAATAAAAAGAAATTTACAATTTATTTATTAAATAAATACTTGGCGCATTTTACAATATTTTTATTTTTCAAAAAAAAAATAATAATAATAAAATATTTCAGAAAATATCCTTCAAAGAACTTTATATTAATTAATTTTAATTCTAAAAACAAAAAAAAACATATATTTAATTGGGCAAATTTTATCAGACGAGTTCATTATGTCTAGATCTTTTTTGGAATCGTTAAATGAGACTGCTTAGTGTCAATTTTTTATTTTTTATTTTCTTTACTTTAATATTTAATCTAAAATACGAATAAATTCTTGAAAATAAAAGTTATTAAAATTATAATATTAAAATGAAATATTTTTTTAAATAAAATTTTTATAATAAAAATCTTTATAAATGTAAGAAAAATCGAAATTTTAATATATTATTTTCATTTTCAATATAATTTTCGGAGAATTTTGTTTGAGAGTTTTAACTTACAAATTCTGAGTAGAATTTCATTATTATTATTATTTTTTTTTCTAAAGTAAAAAAATATATAGAATTTCTTTTTTTAATATAATGTAATTTTATGAAAAGTATTACAGATTTTACACTTAAATTTCTTGTTAGTTTGTAGAATTTTTTTAAGGGGGAAAAAATGAAGTAATCTAAAATTCAATTTGTTAGATATAAATTCTTTTTATATAAATTTAAAATTGAATATTTTTTAGAAAATAAATTTATTTTAATTTAAACAATTTCATAATAAAAATTTCAGATATTTAAATTATTTTCTTATTAGCTTGTTTTTTTTCCTCTTATTTTTACACAGGTTTTATAATACAGCTTCTCAACCTTTTATATTTAATCATCATCTTTTTATTGTTAATAGCGCTCGCGATCTACTTATTGAGAGACTTATCTATATAACTCTCTATCGATTATTTTAAAATACTTTAATTTTAATTAAGAATTTGTTTATAAAGTAAATTAATTAATGCTTAATTTTATTTAATTAAAATAAGTTTATCAGAATTATTTCTAGAGTTATAAGCATTTTATTTCCAGCGACTTTCGTGTTATCATTTTAAACTGTTCGTTTGTCTGTTCGCATATTCGATAATAATTTTAAGTTTATATTATTATTAAAATTAAATATTTTAATTATAATATAACTAAGTATTTAATTATTCTTAGCAATGAGTAATAAATAAAAATGCAAAGAATATTAATAATTTTCCGACTTTATTCTCTATTTTTTTTTTCTCATCATATACAAGAGAACGTCTATAAATAATTTAACACGTTCACAGAACATTAACAAAACACCATTTTTTTCAAGAAAATCTTGATTTTTTTCACTCGACAAAGAGAATAAATCTATCAGAATATATATAAAAAGTAAAGGATACTATACAAGATATCAAGGATATACACAAAAAAATAATAAGCTTTTTACAAACAGCAGTTGATAAATTTATATGAAAATTCTGTTTAAAATACAGAAAATTAACATCATCTTAGTTTAGATAAATGATGATAACATTAATAATATATTTACAATATATTTTTTTTTCCTATCATCTCTTTAGTCGTAATGGTTTTAGATAGTGAAATTTATTGTTAAATAAATCTTATTATTTATACATAATTTTGTTTTTTGATTTTTTTCCTCTCTAATCTTTTTGGATCAAGTTTTTTTCTATTTATGATTCAATGTTATCAAACATATGAATGGCATATGCTGTATGGTGTGAGAATTAACTCTGCCAAGAAAAATATGATTCTTTCTTGCGACAGTTGCTTGCACTTCCACACCAATGTACTTCAAACAATGCCGGACAAGGTTTTCCACCCCTTGATGCGTGTTTTAATACCTTTCTTTCTCTTTTTTTCTCACCAAATCCGCAAGTTTTACTACAATCACTCCATTCTGACCATTCACTTACCCTACAATTTCTTGGCCTTCCTGTAAAAAATAAAAAAAAATTAAGAAAATAAGATTTTTAGATTCAAATCTTATTTCTTTTATTCTTACTTCGACGTCCTTTTTTATTATTTTTGACTTTAAGTGAGTTAATTATAGTATTCTCCTTTGATGTTTTGGCTACTTTGACTCCATCATTTACGTAAATGTCGTAAGCTGGGGGTGGTTTATCAGCTACGACTGTTTCTATATTTTTATTAGGATCGTGTTGAAAGACTTCTCTTAAACTATATTCTTTATTTTTGACAAACTGCACGTAAGCAATTCTTGGAAGTTTACGTAGTGATGGATAGAAGAATGAATTGGCTTGATGATTAGGAAACTGTGAAGTGATCTGTGATATTTTCATTGCTGGATTTGTCGACCATTTAGGAGCTGTGAAAGTGAAACCATTTTCTGTTCCAGCATCAATGGGATCAAGATCTAATGTTACTGCATCTAACCATTTATTATCTGTACAGAGATTAAAACTATCGACACCGACAAACCAATCAGGACTTGGTACAATTCTACTAATTATCGATACCTGTAAAAGAAAATTGGGATTATTCTATGTTCTCTACACTCATCATGTCTCATATACTTACTTTAGTGTGATTTCCGTCAAGAAAAATCGTTGCTTCCGTCTTTCCTACCCCCACTTTTATAGGTTTTGCATAGAAATTATCAAAAACTCCACTTTTATTTTCAGCTTCTATGTATTCAGATCTACCTGTTTCTGCAAAAAGTTTAATTCCTGTTGTTGCATATTCTCCCATACTCCACAATTTACGTGAACCATTATGTGTTTCTCCTATTAAATAAAACATTTAATTAGTTTTTTCTAAACAAATATCTTGTAAAAAAAAGTAAATATTTAATGTAAAACTCTTCAAAATTACAAAATTCAAATTTACTTTAGAGGAGGAGTAAGATATAAGACATTTATCTTAATACAAGGAAAGTTATATGAAAATACAAAATTCTAATATTAAATTGTATTATTTATTTTAAAAAATGATCAACGATTTAATTTTTTTAAAGCAACAGATTACTTTTTAAACAATAAAAAAAATTAGAAACACGTCAAGCATTACAATTTAATTTTAAAATTAACTATTACCTCATATTTTACTGTTATTTTCTGTTTATAAATAAGAGAAATAAACAAATTAGTAAAAGAAACTATTGCAGACACATTTAGAAATTTATTACTAGAGATATGACATAACCAAACGAGTTAAAATTGCCTTAGGAATATCAAGTTCAATTCTAAAAAGAAAAAAAAAAGATCCTTTAAAGAATATAACACATAGTGACAATATTTCAAGCAACTAATTGATTACAACATTTACGTAGGTGTAACAGCATTACTTACTATTCAATAGATGTTAACTGGGATTAAAGTATTACAAATTTGGATAATTTATTAACAAAAATTTGTACATACTCTATGAGAAATTTGTAAGTGATACAGTTATTTTTTCTCTCAATTTTTTTCCTCTATTTTTTACGTGAAATCATATTATATATTATTATAATTTTTATAGAAAAATAATGAATAATTTTAAGAGAATTAAAAATAAATTCTTTTTTTTTATTAAAATAATTATTATAGATCGGGTCATGACCTAGTTTCTTCTTCAGAGTTCTAGACGTTTAGTAGACTGCATGGCGCTTTATAGAATTGCATGTAACTAGAGATTAATTTTTTACAAAGAGATCCGTCATGTGTAGTGGGTGTTTTCTTCTTTAATTTGTTCACTCGAACTGGAATTGAGCCAAGTATATACACTTTCTTTTAAGAGGGCTTCCTGTGCATCAAATTGGAAGGCGTCCAAAAACCTTGAAAATTTCAACGTACAGACTCACACGACGTACTTTTCTACCTGTCAAAACATAAAATGATTCTATTCTACGCTTCTACTAAAGCTTTTTGCATGCTTTTTCTCCACAAAATATTACCTTTAAAGGTGCTTATGTAACTATTTTTATGATAAAAGTGTACAAAATTACATCATTATCTTTAAGAGAACATTTAGAATATTAAATTAGTAAGTGACTAATCAATAAAGTAGGACAAAGGACAGGGATATGACATGCACCTGGAGTACCTCACGTGTTTAGAAATTTGAATTATACGTCTGTCATCGTATTTTAAAGTACGTTGAGTCTCGTGTGAAGGTCGAACAGATGAGTCAATTGATGAATACTGTGTAAGTTGATTTTGAAAATGAAGTGAGGTTAAAGTTCACACAACATTGTCGAAACTTTGTTCATCGACAAAAATCGCAAAATAATAAAAGGTTTTTATAAATGAATTAATTTATATTCTTGGCACTTATATTAAATATAATTTGCATTAAAAAGAAAACACACCCATGTTTTGGAAAGGTATCTCAAGGCAGGAAGTTAACAAGTTTTTCTTCTTAAAGTCATCAACAATAATGGTTAACTCCTATATCCTGACCTTCTTCCTCTACTCCTTACACTGAAAAATACCAACCTAGTTCCTTTCTCGAGATGCTTATCATCAAAAATAACGAGATACATTTAATTAATTCCTGTAAGCAACGTTACAATACAAACAATTCTCTAAAACTTTCATTTTTCTCGAAAGAAAATGCTTAATTTCTTCTTTAAAAAATTCTTTATAAACTAGTCACGTGTTATTTCTTAATATTAAAAATACAGCAAAAAACCTTAACCCCTGTAAAAGTATCTTCTCTGCAATATACCAAAAAATTAAAAATTCAAATTAATTTTTATTTTTACTTTAATTTTTTTTAATTAAAGTGTAATTATGAAAGATGCAATAAATTAATTCGTAAGTACCTTGTTAGAGCTTTCATTTAGCTAAACATTTTAATTATTGCGAAAGACAAGAAGTCGTCTCGACTTATTTAACCAATTATATCGTGTGTGACGAAAGACAGTTTCGTCCTTCGGTATAAGTCCTTTTCTTTCTACGTTATCAAAATGACTTGCAAACTATATACTAGTATATGCATTAACATTTAAAAGCTTCATAATTAATAACAGATTCGTGTGAATATTGTTAAAGACTTTACAAGATCATTCTTTTTTTCTTTTTAACTACTTAAATTTGATTTTACGCTTAAATTCTATATAAAAATTAATAAATTATTTAATTTGATATATAATTTTAAATTATTTAATAAATTTAAATGTTATAGTAATAAAATAAATTTATAAAATTGACTTTTTTAAATTAACTTACCCACAACTTTCGACCATTGAGCATTGGGTCTCCATTCAGGATACTGTTTAGGGAATTTCTCTCTTGACCATTCTGTATGAAAAATC
Organism: Centruroides sculpturatus; assembly: GCF_000671375.1. Taxonomy (NCBI): domain Eukaryota; kingdom Metazoa; phylum Arthropoda; class Arachnida; order Scorpiones; family Buthidae; genus Centruroides; species Centruroides sculpturatus. The sequence continues at coordinate 25,169 of NW_019385666.1, read as the reverse complement.
ATTTTATAAACTGCCAACTGGTCCTGTGGACACGATGCATCAATTGAATAAATGTATAGAAGAAGCAACGATACGGTTGCAAGAGGATTCATGTCTGAAACGTTATCAAGAATAACATTTACTAAACTCGAGATGGTTGCAAACCGCTTTTATATTCGTCTACTAAACGTCATAATCCACAAGGTAACACCCTTCGGCTGTCCCAAGAGGGCGCACGTGTCCCGGAGCTGGGTGATGAATTTCTTGACGTCATCGCACGTGACTACAAGTAGAGTAACGTCAGAGAAGGGTACTTCTCATTCGGGAACCTTTTACAAAGATATCGAATTACTACGATAGGATATAGAAGCATTGAGGATTATAGAAAAAGATTTGAAGGAAAAAAAAAAGTAAAAATAGGATTTACACACCTCCCAAACGAGTTAAAATTGCCTTAGGAATATCAAGTTCAATTCTAAAAAGAAAAAAAAAAAATCCTTTAAAGAATATAACACATAGTGACAATATTTCAAGCAACTAATTGATTACAACATTTACGTAGGTGTAACAGCATTACTTACTATTCAATAGATGTTAACTGGGATTAAAGTATTACAAATTTGGATAATTTATTAACAAAAATTTGTACATACTCTATGAGAAATTTGTAAGTGATACAGTTATTTTTTCTCTCAATTTTTTTCCTCTATTTTTTACGTGAAATCATATTATATATTATTATAATTTTTATAGAAAAATAATGAATAATTTTAAGAGAATTAAAAATAAATTCTTTTTTTTTATTAAAATAATTATTATAGATCGGGTCATGACCTAGTTTCTTCTTCAGAGTTCTAGACGTTTAGTAGACTGCATGGCGCTTTATAGAATTGCATGTAACTAGAGATTAATTTTTTACAAAGAGATCCGTCATGTGTAGTGGGTGTTTTCTTCTTTAATTTGTTCACTCGAACTGGAATTGAGCCAAGTATATACACTTTCTTTTAAGAGGGCTNTATATATTTATAAAATTATAAAATAAAAGAAATTAAACAAATTAACATCTATTTTAACGATTTAATACAAAATTATAATGATTTAAATACTAGAAAATACTTTAAAAACGGACTTTAAATTGAGCTTTACCCTTTACTTATGTGATAGGCAGTAAGTAATAGATATATAAGTATTGTATAAAAATTAATCACTAACATGTATCAGTATCATTAATGAAATGATGCATTAACCATATGGTTTTAAGCAACTTTTTTTTTTTTAATGCTATTCTCTAAATTCATCACGGTTGTTCTCACACTCACACATAGGAAAATAATGCGATTTGGGCCAAGGAGATATACAAGATTACCATGTGGATACCGAATTTAACAATGTGTATCGAAAGGATACTTAATTAAGATGCGTTTAACAGGTTTAAAAGTCAGTAACAGGCTCATCTGTGTCCTAAATTTAACTAAGTAAATGAATAACACATTTTCAAGTTACTCGAGAATGACTACCTGTAAGATGCTTATCAACGTAAACAAGTCTATTTTTCTGAAAAAATAAATAAAAAATAAGTTCAAAGTTCGCTTTAAAGTGACCTTTAAACTTTAATTATTTAATTTTAACCGTTAAAATTAAAGTTTTAGTGTATATATTAATTTATCTATTGATTTTTTTTATTTAGAGCATCGCATGTAGTAGGGGTATGTTTACATATTTCCATAAAAAGATCACAATGGAAAATAATTACATGTTACACCCCTATGTCAAGTGTACATTGATTAATCGAGAAGCCAATTATTTGCCTTGATGCGTAATCGTTACAAAATAAATACGGGGTAACGCCTTGTAACGTAACACCTATGTATAACTAGATTGATAAATCACCTCACGTGTTTAGAAATTTGAATTATACGTCTGTCATCGTATTTTAAAGTACGTTGAGTCTCGTGTGAAGGTCGAACAGATGAGTCAATTGATGAATACTGTGTAAGTTGATTTTGAAAATGAAGTGAGGTTAAAGTTCACACAACATTGTCGAAACTTTGTTCATCGACAAAAATCGCAAAATAATAAAAGGTTTTTATAAATGAATTAATTTATATTCTTGGCACTTATATTAAATATAATTTGCATTAAAAAGAAAACACACCCATGTTTTGGAAAGGTATCTCAAGGCAGGAAGTTAACAAGTTTTTCTTCTTAAAGTCATCAACAATAATGGTTAACTCCTATATCCTGACCTTCTTCCTCTACTCCTTACACTGAAAAATACCAACCTAGTTCCTTTCTCGAGATGCTTATCATCAAAAATAACGAGATACATTTAATTAATTCCTGTAAGCAACGTTACAATACAAACAATTCTCTAAAACTTTCGTTTTTCTCGAAAGAAAATGCTTAATTTCTTCTTTAAAAAATTCTTTATAAACTAGTCACGTGTTATTTCTTAATATTAAAAATACAGCAAAAAACCTTAACCCCTGTAAAAGTATCTTCTCTGCAATATACCAAAAAATTAAAAATTCAAATTAATTTTTATTTTTACTTTAATTTTTTTTAATTAAAGTGTAATTATGAAAGATGCAATAAATTAATTCGTAAGTACCTTGTTAGAGCTTTCATTTAGCTAAACATTTTAATTATTGCGAAAGACAAGAAGTCGTCTCGACTTATTTAACCAATTATATCGTGTGTGACGAAAGACAGTTTCGTCCTTCGGTATAAGTCCTTTTCTTTCTACGTTATCAAAATGACTTGCAAACTATATACTAGTATATGCATTAACATTTAAAAGCTTCATAATTAATAACAGATTCGTGTGAATATTGTTAAAGACTTTACAAGATCNTTTTTTTTTTTGGAATTATATGTAAAATCCTTTATTTATATGCGCTTTGTCTATTCAGTCGTTAAATTTGTTCGTCCGTCTGTTTGTCTGTGTGTAAATTATCTGCGAAATTAAAAGAACTAGACTAGTGAGATTGATTGAGATGGATGCACGCTGCTTTAAAATCAATATAAATCACTGTCTCGGAAATTTTTTATTGATTTTTTTAATAAGAAAATTATAGTTTCTTCTTTTTGTTTTTTTTTTATATTAGGCCTATAATATTTATTTTTAAATAATCTTGGATAAAAATATACCCAATACTGTAAGCTTTTCCAATAAATACAATACGTCAAACTCTTGCATTCATATAATATTACAAGCTCTTGTATAACAATAAACTATGTTCGTATATCAGAGTATACATAATACTACGAATTCTGTATATTCTTTTACAATAACTTGAATATGTAGAATACATTAAGCTGTTGTAAAAGTTATTATATAAAAATTCATACAATATTAGGAGCTATTCTAACCATCAATGATATACTGTACAGTACATAATATAGTAAGCTCTTGTATAAAAATACGCAAAAGATTGTATAAAAGACTATAAGCGTGTATAAGAATGTGTAGAAGACTGAAGCTCTTGTGTAACAATGTGTAAAAGACTGAAGCTCTTGTGTAACAATGTGTAAAAGACTATACATGTCTATATATACAAGAGCTCATGTACAGTACATAAAGGCAATATTTACAGTCTTTCACACATTGTTACATAAGAGCTTCAGTCTTTTACACATTGTTACACAAGAGCTTCAGTCTTTTACACATTGTTACACAAGAGCTTCAGTCTTTTACACATTGTTGCACAAGAGCTTCAGTCTTTTACACATTGTTACACAAGAGCTTCAGTCTTTTACACATTGTTACACAAGAGCTTCAGTCTGTTACACATTGTTGCACAAGAGCTTCAGTCTTTTACACATTGTTGCACAAGAGCTTCAGTCTTTTACACATTGTTGCACAAGAGCTTCAGTCTTTTACACATTGTTGCACAAGAGCTTCAGTCTTTTACACATTGTTGCACAAGAGCTTCAGTCTTTTACACATTGTTGCACAAGAGCTTCAGTCTTTTACACATTGTTGCACAAGAGCTTCAGTCTTTTACACATTGTTGCACAAGAGCTTCAGTCTTTTACACATTGTTGCACAAGAGCTTCAGTCTTTTACACATTGTTGCACAAGAGCTTCAGTCTTTTACACATTGTTACACAAGAGCTTCAGTCTGCAAATAATGTTGATAATGTTGCAAATGTAAATTTGCAACATTATCAGCATTATTTGCAACATTTCTACACACGAATCAGCAGTACAGCTTAATAATTTCTTATATAAAAACTAATATTTTCACTCTTCAAAAATAATAAAAAAATATATAAAATTTCATTTAATTTTCCCGATGATATCAGCGAAGGAAAACTTAAATAAAAAAGTAGAGAAGATATAAAACGTAGACATAACTCATTTAACGTGTTCTATAAATTTCATTTAATCGTAAGAAACATCAAAAAACAATTTAATCCAACTAATTAAATACATCAAAATGAATCAGTAAAGTCATAAATTAAATATTACAGCTAAGGAAAAAATTATATATTAAATTACTCGTAAGAGTGTGGGTGTGTATGTATGTATGTCTGATCATCCAATAACGCAATAAAATTCAATATACACATAAAAGTATACAAAGATAAGGAGATATTAAGGAGAATTTTGACCCCATTTAGAACACGTCTCGAACTCGACCAAATTGGCTTTTAAATCTCTTACAAAATACTTTTATACAACTTTAAAAAATAAAAAAAGATCGTATTACTTTGAAGGTGACAAAAACCGAATTGGTAATTTTTATACTGTGTCCTGATTTAAAATGTAGGCCTAGGTCTTTGTTGTTTCCTGACCTTTAATGCGATTAAATTGTCTTTTATTGGATTTCTGCTTTTTTTTAAGGATTCAATTTCGATTTTATGACGTTTTAATATGATAAATAATCATAAAAATTAATCTTTATTACTTTATTTATATATAAAATCAATGTTTAAAGCAGCAGGTATCGTTTATTTTAATGCCCTATTTTTATTATGATTTTTCTCTCCATACATTTGCATTTTTCTTTTATTTAATTCTATCTTTGAAAGTTTTATGTAGTTATGTATACAATTTAAAATTAAAATTAATATAATTATTTAATTACATGAATTATATAAGGAAATACTTAAATAATTAGGATCAGATAGGAAATCAGGATGATGATGATGATGATGATGAAGAAAGCATCATCCTAATAATGAATTGGAATTATATAAAGTTAAGCATCGTGATAATAAATTATCATCAACGTGCTGCTTATCTTCATCCTGATTTAACTCCTTATTATTTAATTGTTTCTATTTGACTTTGTTTACATTTAACTGTCGTTTATTTAAATATTTACAGCTAAATTTCAGTTATATAAATATAATTGTTAATTTTATTTAAGTATTTAATGCCTTTAGATCCATATTTTCTTTAACTCTATCGCATTAAATAAAAGAAAACGTGGAGTTAAATCAAGAAGATAACGTAGAGAAGTATTTAATTCCATTTTATCAGATAATTAATTAATCCAGGATAAATAAAGATAAGAGCGAAAAAAGTATAATTAAAATTGAATTTAAAGAGAATATGAATGAATGAATNTATAATTTTAAAATTAAATTGATAAAAGTTTTATATTATATATCTCAATTATTCATAACCTGTTTCTAACGTCCTTGAACCGCGATATTTTCAGGACTTGTCTTACTGATTGAATATTTGATTTATTATACTTTAAAGTATTATAAAGTAGTTTTATATAAGATAATTTTTATAAGATTTATTATTATTATTATTTTTTAAGTTTTAAATTTTAGGAGAAATGTATGATGTGTTTGTTTTAGGCAATTTATATGAGTGTTTTGTTTATTTGTAAAGATGTTGGACTGAATCGGTGCAAGGTGACACTTAAGAAGAACAGCTGGATTTTGTATCGAGATGTATGATTTTCTTTGAAGATTTGCGCTCGAAAATATCAATTTTTTATATAATTTATACGTACAAAAACGTTATTTTATACATAAACTTATAAAATCTATAAAATCATACAGTTTTCTTAGTATAAATATGGAAACTTACAAGCACTTTCTTGTTATATTCAGTGTGTTTTTAGATATAAAAATATATCATTACTTTGTCTTTAAATTTATCTATCTGTTACTCCAAATCGCGTATATTTTTAGGTTAGAATTTGATAAAGTTTTGTGTTACCGTTGAAGACCTGTTGATGTAATTTTTCTTGTTTTTTTATTAATTTTTTCGTGACTTTTTAAGAAAATCGGGTGTGTAGAATATCACGATGTCAAATTTTGTTTAGATAAATAAATATTTATCGCTAGTTTTGTATAAAAAAGGTAAGCGAAACGAGTGTATTATATGTATAAACGTATACACTAAATTTGTATGAAGTGTACGATTTTCTTTGAAGTTTGAGCTGGAAAATATAATTTTTTTAATGTAATTTTATCAAATTTTTATAAAATAACTATATGTGGATTTATATTACGTATAAATGTTAAAATATTTTAAAAATTTAGTATTTTTTCGGCAAATTTTCATGCATTTGCAATCTATAATTTTGCTAAATAATGCTACTTTTTTTAATATAAAAAAATAAAAAATATATATATTAATACTTAGACCGTCTGTTCGTCTATTCGTTACACAAATACCTAAATAAATAACTTAAATTTTTTAAGGAAACCTCAGAGAATTTTGTTTAATCTTAAGTTTTATTAGTCGACATTTTATCGATTAATTTTCTTAATTTTTTCACTCGTTTCTAAGAAAATATCAGGAATAGAAGGTTCTGATTATGAAATTTATATGAATACATAAATAACTTTAGTTGTTTTCATATAAAACGTGTAAATATATGCATCAACGTCTACAGTATAAAGGTTAACAAATGTAGCAGCATTCAGAATTACTTTTAAGTAAAGGAACTGAATTAATTATGATTAATAGAATATTCTAAATCGAAAATTGTGTAGGATGATGTTGATGAATGATGAGCATAAATGTTATTTTTAAACGAAGAATATTTATTATTCTTTAAAAAATAAAATAAGATAAAGAAACGATTAAATGTAATTTGATACTTAAGAAGCTTTTCTTTGATTGATTTTTCTTATTTAAAATATAGAAAAAATATAGCAAAATTACTATTTAATCACGAAAGATATACATCACTATGACATAAATTCATAAATATTCTGACATTGAAATCAATATATTTGAAGCAACAAGTTCTTGAAGAGATAAATTGCCTCTTGAAATTATGATTTTAAGGACGAAAAACTGCCAAAAAACTTCATTAAACAGATGCTTTAACACTTTAAACATAACAAAAAGTAATTTAGTTACGAAATATTATCGATTTTATTCCATAAAAATCGACATTTCCGTGTTGAAATATGCTAATTTTCAATTCAAAATTAAACAGAATGCACTCAAAATACGATTTCTATATGGTTTTTTTCCTTAATTTTAAGGGTCCTAAATTGTGTGAGAAACGTCTGTCTATCATCATCAATTACTTTCTTACACCTACATTTAAAAAAACTATCATTTAATTACACCTACGTATCAAGGATATGGTTAATTTATTCAAATGACTAATGTATTTCAGAAGGATAACCATTTATAATGCATGTTAAGAGGATAAAAGTCCAGGTTAAAAGGAGAATTTAAAATTTTCAACCTATTTCTTACACAGTATACAGTACACGAAGGGTATAAATCTCATTCACGAGCTGTATATGCCCTCTTTCCTGTGTTCGAAGGACTGTATAAGGAAGAAAACTTATACTGTTCTTCTATTAGATGTAAAGGTATATAGAGCCATTCTCTACATAACTGTATAGATACACAGTGTGTAAGTATGCTGTACATAGATGTAACTATCAATAGGTACAGTTTTATACAAGGTGTATACAGTATTATATGCATATATCAGGTGCAGAACCGTATTTGCATATAAGCTAAATAAGTTGCAGAGCTTAGGGCATCACATTTTTACATATATCATCAATTCAGAGAGGGGAAGGGCCTGTTATATATTATAGCTTAGGGCCACAAGTTTTAATCCAGCATTGCTTAGGTAGTGTACAAAATTACGTCAATTTGACATCAATCTTCCAGTTTTCTTAAGAGAAAGTGACGTCAATTTGACGTAAAAATGTACCTTATTTAGGCAAAACGAATGTACTTCTTGTACTGTACACCTATATGGACCTATATGGCTATGTAAAGTACGGAATATAGATTTTATATCTGATAGATATTCTAGAATATAGAATATAAAAGCTTATAATCACATTCTGTATGGTTATGTAAGGTTTAGATGTAGAGGTATATCTAGTATAGTGTTTATCTACGTAACTTTATTGTATAATTAGACAGGAGTAGAGGCATAAATACATGCTGTATATTGTTTAGGAGTTATAGAAACACGTAATTTAACTTAAAACCATATTTCTAGAGCTATTTAACAGAAATTTTGTAATATTAAAATATATATATTTTTTGTTCAATCATCCTTGAAAGAAGATAGTGTTTACAGAAATGAATATCATACACGTGTATAAGTTTGAAGTGACAATAATTTATATTTGAACGACCTCTAACCATTGAAGAAACATCATAAAAAAACTTTTAATATGAAGTTTTGGTGTTAGAGGTGACATTAAATTTCTCCTGATAAGTAGAAAGTAGATAAAGTTCTTTAAAAATTGTGACGTAACTGGAGAAATGACTGGATTTAACACCAGAGAAGTAGTTTGTTCAGGTTTTGTTTATATTGTGCTGCTGCCAGTTTCATTTTTGAACTTAATCCTTCAACTTTTATCAGTTCAACTTTCAAAAAAATAAGAAAAAGTTACTTAAGATTTATCCTTTAAGTACATTATACAAGTGTACAGATTTCTATCTTCGTATGCAAAATACACCAATTTATACAGCACTAAACCCTTTCTAAATAGATATAAAGTGAAATTAATGTATTAAAATGTTATTTTAGTGGCTTAATCCTACATAAGGATCCTACTTAAGTAAGATACTTCATCCTATATAAATGTTTAATTCGTGTTTTGCAGATTATTTAAAAGATTTTCCGACTTATTTATTTAAATTTTTAACCAAAATTTCTGGTTAATATGATGAATTAATGTTAAATAATTCATTACACGTGGATTTTGGACCCACCAGTGGCCAAGAGGATAAAACTACTGAACATGTGCTGGTCACGTGGAGTTTTCCGAGTTTTTTTCACGTGTTTAACACCGAAATAGGGATAGTTTTCCATAGAAACTCCTCTCCTTGGCATGCCCATGCCTAGGTGTTGCGTTGTCTTATGGCAATCACTCCGCTTTACTCCATAAGGATTCGGGTTCGAGTACCTTACACAACTTTCATTTCTCCATATTTTTAATTAATTAATTAATATTTCATATAAGCATGATAAATTACTTTCTCAATTAATAGTAAACATTTTGGTCCCTTTTTTGGGCAATTTTTTCGGTAATTATAGACGAAATTCCAATAATAATCTTCACGTAAAATTTAGGAAAAAATTCTGATGGTAAATATTAATGTATAAATTCTTTAATAACATAAATATAATTAATTATTATGGTTTTAATTATTAATTAACTTAAGAGAATGTCATTAAATATGCCTTATCACATGGATATTTCTGAAAATTGAAGATATAAAATTAGGTTTAATTATTAAAATTTCATATAAAATGAATAAAAATTAACTAAAAAATAAATTAATTTTTAAAGAAAAATTCATTTATTAACAAATAAAACTAGAATTCAATCAAACATGTCTCTCGTCACTTGAATTAATTAGATTTTTCCATTACAAATGGGAACACATTCTGACATTATTCTATGAAAAAACTAATTTTAAATCGTTCTAGAAATTATTAAATCTGTAAATAATTAAATAAAAATGTGAAATAAATCCATTTTCTTAGAATAATTAATGAATTATATTCTAAAAATTCACTTAGTACACTACACTCTTAGAAGAACTTATACTTCATAAAGGATGAAATTCTTTAAAATGACATCATATAATTAAGAAATTTTAACTAAAAATCAAATTTTTATTGAGAAAAATATATAAGAAAATTAAGTAAATTTTATTGATAAAAATCCTCTTGATCTTGCGACATTTTCTTTATTCTTCCACGAAGGCACATCAGAACATGGACATTAATCACATTCAAGAGTAAGCTACACAGCTGTTGTGCAACATTCCTCAAACAGCTTTCTAAAATGGTTTGAAGCCAACTTCTACACGCCTAAAGGAACCATTTTACAGTATACAAAATACCATTACATGATAATTAGTCGGATGGGAGAGGAACGAGGATGGCAAACATTATTATAATTAATGGACAAATGATAATATTTAGTGATATATATTTACCTTTTTTTTTCTACATTATAGTCCTTGCATCACCATCAATATGATGTATGTAAGATACAAAGATTATCCTTTATAAATCCTCAAAAAAATCTTTGAAACGTTGTTCGAATTATTAATATAGAGAGTTATTTAATTTTCTTTTTTTATTAGTACGAATTTTTATATAATATAATATATTTTTTAATAATTAAATTAAGTATATCTCCGGAACTTTTACGCTGATAAGAAGTTTCTTTCATCACTTCTAAGAATTGAAAACGGGAAGAGTCATGTGTCGACCATCCGAGTGTTTAAAAGTTTTCAGCAGAGAACACCAGTGAAAGCTCCCATTGGGAATTATAGTTTCGATTACGTCACTTTGAAGGTCGAGGATATCCCAGAGAATCAAGGTCGAATAAATGTTAAGTATTGAGTTTGTCGCGACGGATAACCCCGTCTTTAACCTTATTAGCGATAATTAAAATTTTAAAAAAATATATTAAATAATATACGTAATTTAATTATAAGATAACTTTAAAGCCAGTAAATTAGAATTATTTTTTTACTGTTAAAACTGTGTTTAAAACGTATAATTAAAAACGTCATCAATACGTCTTCTCTTTAATTACTTAATAGTATACGTACGCTAAATCACGCACGCCATCTGTTGTTCATTTTTATAAACTATTTGAACTATGACCCCGACGTTTACACAGTAAAACCTGTGTAAACCGGAATTTTAACTCTACACAGTATTTTTCGTTCTGACAAGATTTTACTGTATTTAAAATAATTATATTTTATTTTAAACTCTATAACTTTTACAGTTTATGACTCTGTCTGTTTGTCTGTTTACTTCAACTCGCATAAATCTATTATTTTTAGATAAGAAAGTTCTAGTTTAAAGTTATAAAAACATGTGAAAAAAAAATTGTATCGAGGATATTTTTTAAAAAATACATATATATATA
>NW_019385666.1:5643-12183 GCF_000671375.1 Centruroides sculpturatus | reverse complement strand
ATTAAACGATAATATTAATTAAATTATAAAATATAAAAATAGAAAATTATAACTTTTTTTTTATAAAAAATTAAAGAATTTTACATTAAATTAATGGATTAAAATCGAAAACAAAAAAAATTTTTTTAATGGAGTTTCGTCGATTTTGTGGCCATTTTTATTTATAAATTAATGCATTTAATTCGATAGAAAATAATAGAAAAATTCGAATACATCCTTTTAATTTCTAGATTAAGAAAATTAAATCAATTAAATTAATTTTCTTCTTTCAAATAAATGACATAACGTAAAAGACTTTACATTAACTATAACACGAGAAGACACTTAAATGATAAAATTAAAATCGAGAACATTTAACAATCGCTTAAACAGTTTATATATACCAAAGCTTTAAGATAATTGATAAATGGTTTTGGCAAATCAACTTATCTCCAAAGTCTGTTTGAATCAAACTATTAACTTACTCTTACACAAAGTAAATACTTTTAATCGTATTTTTACTTTATTAAGTTTATTTCGGTCGTTACAATCTAAAAATTACGTCGCTAATTTATTTTATTTTATTACTGGGGGAGGGGGGAAGGTTGGTGTTTTCCAAATTTTAAGCTTGTGTCGCCATCTGAAGTCGAAATTATCAATTGTTTTTTTTTTTTATTTCTTTAAAACGCGCAACAGTAAAAATGTTATATTATTATAAAAATTTTAATATATTATTTATTATNTTCTTTAATAACATAAATATAATTAATTATTATGGTTTTAATTATTAATTAACTTAAGAGAATGTCATTAAATATGCCTTATCACATGGATATTTCTGAAAATTGAAGATATAAAATTAGGTTTAATTATTAAAATTTCATATAAAATGAATAAAAATTAACTAAAAAATAAATTAATTTTTAAAGAAAAATTCATTTATTAACAAATAAAACTAGAATTCAATCAAACATGTCTCTCGTCACTTGAATTAATTAGATTTTTCCATTACAAATGGGAACACATTCTGACATTATTCTATGAAAAAACTAATTTTAAATCGTTCTAGAAATTATTAAATCTGTAAATAATTAAATAAAAATGTGAAATAAATCCATTTTCTTAGAATAATTAATGAATTATATTCTAAAAATTCACTTAGTACACTACACTCTTAGAAGAACTTATACTTCATAAAGGATGAAATTCTTTAAAATGACATCATATAATTAAGAAATTTTAACTAAAAAATTAATTTTTATTAAGAAAAAATTATAAGAAATTATACAAATTTCATTGATAAAACTCCTCTTAATCTTCTTACCTTGTGATAATTTTTACATCCATGCAAGAAGATTAAATGAATCTTCCGGATGAGGCATCAGAAAATTGTCAAAATCTTTTAAAATGAGACGTTATAATTAAGAAATTTTAACTAAAAATCAAATTTTTATTGAGAAAAATATATAAGAAAATTAAGTAAATTTTATTGATAAAAATACTCTTGATCTTGCGACATTTTCTTTATTCTTCCACGAAGGCACATCAGAACATGGACATTAATCACATTCAAGAGTAAGCTACACAGCTGTTGTGCAACATTCCTCAAACAGCTTTCTAAAATGGTTTGAAGCCAACTTCTACACGCCTAAAGGAACCATTTTACAGTATACAAAATACCATTACATGATAATTAGTCGGATGGGAGAGGAACGAGGATGGCAAACATTATTATAATTAATGGACAAATGATAATATTTAGTGATATATATTTACCTTTTTTTTTCTACATTATAGTCCTTGCATCACCATCAATATGATGTATGTAAGATACAAAGATTATCCTTTATAAATCCTCAAAAAAATCTTTGAAACGTTGTTCGAATTATTAATATAGAGAGTTATTTAATTTTCTTTTTTTATTAGTACGAATTTTTATATAATATAATATATTTTTTAATAATTAAATTAAGTATATCTCCGGAACTTTTACGCTGATAAGAAGTTTCTTTCATCACTTCTAAGAATTGAAAACGGGAAGAGTCATGTGTCGACCATCCGAGTGTTTAAAAGTTTTCAGCAGAGAACACCAGTGAAAGCTCCCATTGGGAATTATAGTTTCGATTACGTCACTTTGAAGGTCGAGGATATCCCAGAGAATCAAGGTCGAATAAATGTTAAGTATTGAGTTTGTCGCGACGGATAACCCCGTCTTTAACCTTATTAGCGATAATTAAAATTTTAAAAAAATATATTAAATAATATACGTAATTTAATTATAAGATAACTTTAAAGCCAGTAAATTAGAATTATTTTTTTACTGTTAAAACTGTGTTTAAAACGTATAATTAAAAACGTCATCAATACGTCTTCTCTTTAATTACTTAATAGTATACGTACGCTAAATCACGCACGCCATCTGTTGTTCATTTTTATAAACTATTTGAACTATGACCCCGACGTTTACACAGTAAAACCTGTGTAAACCGGAATTTTAACTCTACACAGTATTTTTCGTTCTGACAAGATTTTACTGTATTTAAAATAATTAATTTTTACAGAATAAACTTAGAATAATGTAAAGATATTTTCGAGTGAAGGACTAGAAGAATTTATTATTATTATTTTTTTTTCTTTGCTTTTTCGCAGGTAGAAAAGTATGTAATTACTTTGGGATGGCAAACACGTTTGCCACTCTTATGCCATCGGGCAAAAGTGTGGCCACACATTTGTCAGTGCATCAAAAACATCTTACAGCTTGTCTATTAGACCACAACATCACGTCTCTCAATACCATCAACTTCCAACCTAGTTGACAGATACCTCCTTGTGGAGCGGTTTTTCTCAGCTCTTTGCTATATTACCCTACCCAAATCTGATTTTCCGTTGTGTCTAGTCGATGTTGACAAATTGACCTCGTTGGTGTCTCCGTAGCGCCATCTGTCGAAGCTATTGTCGACCCCTGACTCTTACAACATAGTTATCTTCATCACTGTAGTGGGAGGATGTAGGAGGAAAGCGGGTTTCGTCTCCTCGTTTTCCCCCCACATTAATCTTCACTTGACCCAATGAAGATGAATCGCCCAATGGATGTGTAGATTTAATTGGTTAGTCACAAATGTCACCTTGACAGACCGCACCTGATTGGTTGCTGAATTGTTTCTAAATATTTCTTTATACGTGTTTATTTTAATTTCTTAATTATTAACTTTTTTTTAACGATGTAATAAATAAAAATTTATATTTTGAAAGTTTAATTACTCTTATGCTAGACACGATTTAATACTCTCGAATTTAAAATTTTAATTCTTATTTTTTTTTAATCCAAAGATCTCTACTTTCTTCATCTTTTAACACTAAGTAGAGTGCTATTTTAATACTTTCGTGCCAATATTTAACCACAAACAGACCAAAAACATTAATTAAAATAAAAAAAAGATAATGTTAAATTTAAAAAAAATCANATATATATATATATATATAGATATATAAATATATTTAATGATGATATAATTTAAATTGCAAATATTGCAAAATCGTGTTGATTGGTTACAATTACAAAATGCCTAATAAATTCTTCCAATAAGAAATAATTTAAGTCAATTGAAGGGGGGTTTTTAAGTAATGTCGAAATTAACCATTTAATGTATACATTACAATATTTAGCATTTACAAGTCAGTGAGCGTGTAAATATGCATTTTGAGTGAATATTTGTATGCAAATATGTACTTAAGATGCAGTTTGGTAAAGTATACAATGTTGCAATATACTCCACCTTCATCGAATTCAACTTTTTTTTTTTCTTAACGAAATTTCGATGTAAACACTTAAACGACACTCATACTGGATTACATATTCATTATGTTTACGTATTGCAATTAATTCACAGACAATTCATAAAGTAGGCATTCTTTATAATTTAAAAAA
This sequence comes from Centruroides sculpturatus, assembly GCF_000671375.1. Lineage (NCBI taxonomy): Eukaryota > Metazoa > Arthropoda > Arachnida > Scorpiones > Buthidae > Centruroides > Centruroides sculpturatus. The sequence continues at coordinate 8,276 of NW_019385666.1, read as the reverse complement.
AAATTTTCTTTAAATAAATAAATAAATAAATAAAATACATATTATTTAGGTCAAATTATACTTTGCAAGTTGACATAATTACCCTCTTTTCTGCTTTTTGAAGTTCAAAAATGGCCTAATTTAAATCATGTCAGATAAAGAATAATCATTTTTATTTATTTATTTATTTATCCCACGTTTCCTTTATAATAGTGGATACATAATGTTGTAATTGAAAGCGAAGGGTGCAAATGGAACTTATATTATATTTATTATAAGAGTTGGGTGTATTTTTATTGAATTATCCCACGTTATCCATTGATCCTTAATGGATTCAATTAATGGAACCTTGAAAGGTCGAAGTGTAACTATGATTTTCTTAGCAAACACAGAGATTATATCTGCAATATGATATACTTTTAATATTAAATTACTCTTTAATTACTTTAAAAGTATATTTTTCTAGGTTAATGATCACTATAAGCGATGTGCACCCCCATTTATGATATTAATGATTTAACTATAATCTGTTATTACGTTAATTTTGTGGCTTTATAAACGTCTTGAATTTCGTTATAATTTTTATTTATCTATTTTGTATTAATCTAGAAATAAATTCTAGAAGTATACTTTCTAGTATTGATAGTATTGCATTTTTCATACATTTTAAGGTATACTGCTTATCAATTCTTAGTTAAAAAAATAAGTAAATATCTGTGTAACGTAGTAAATGAGTATAAAAGTACAAATATATTTGAAAAATTAAATTAAATTAAAAAAAAAAGTTTACGAGCCAGCCAGGATTCGAACCTGGAATCTTCTGATCCGTAGTCAGACGCGTTATCCGTTGCGCCACTGGCCCGAGCGGTAGGGAGGAGTACTTACCACCCTTTTAAACGCATAAATAATATTTTTTATTTATATAAATTCATAATTTTAAATTTATTTTCTAATATTTACATTTTAAAATCACTTTAAATCGCTGATTTAAAACACATTTAATACACAAAATCAAATATTAATGGTATTTTATTCGGGTGAACTACGATAAAACATAATAGATGGCGCTTCCTGATTCGTCTATTTACACTACAGTAGTACAGTACATTAAAATATTTTTTTCATATGTAAATTACTTAAAAATTAGTAAAAATAATAAATTTTTACTATAAATTTATAATTATGCAATGAAACTATAAATTAAAATTAAATTAAAGCATAAAAATATTTTACTGTATTTACTTCTTACTAGTGTCGCCATCTTTTGCCCGCTTAACATACTAATTGTATATGTTTTATATTTTAGATAAATAAAATATTTCATTTAACACAAAAATAAACTAATTTATTATTAAAAAATAATTTAAATTAATAAGTTTCATTAATAAATATATTTTTGCTTATAAATTTATTAAGTAAATTAATATAAAGCATTTTTTTTTAACACTGAAATGCGCTATATACCATCGGTTTTCTGGATATCAATTTATTTGTAAAGCTAAGTAAATCATTTCTAGCTTTACTGGTTCTAGAATTAATTAGGGAAATTCCAAAAAATAATATATATTTTTTTCTTTTTCCAAGTTTAAGACGAGTCTCGAATCAGGTCATGGTTACAAGTCTCACTTATTAATCATTAAATTGTGTAAGAAAATTTATTTTAAAAAAAAAAAAAAAAGGTTTAAAAGTAATCAAATTCCTTAATTTTTAGATGAAAAATGGTAAATATCAATACTCTTGAACAGAATTTAAGTAGAACGAAGGGAAAAATGTCGCCATTTCCTTAACAAGTAGCTTTAATGAAAGCTAATAGGCGATATAAATAGGCATTAGAAATCATGAAAGTCAAATGATTGATTTAAAATTTTAATGGGTGAAAGCAGTCTGGCTTCATTAATCAAATTAATGAATTAACCTGAATCTGAAACAACTGTAACTTGTTTACTAATATAATTATTATTACAGCGATTGAATAATAAACAGCTCTAATTAATATATGTTAAAGTTTACTTTATTTAAAATATATTTGAATAAATTTTTAAATTTATTCAAATTTTCCTCTCTTTGTGTGGCTATAATAATTTTAAATACAATCAAATCTCTAAACAATAGCCACTGAAGGGAACATAACATGGTTTATAATTTTAAATACATTGAAACTTGTAAAACAAAGACCACTGATTTAAACACTACCATTGTTGCGAGGTGATCGTTGTTTTGGAGGTTATTTTCTATGCATTTTTATTTCAAAAGAAGGAAATTCTTCAAAGAAAATGGCCGTTCTTTAAGGGGTGAGGTTTGGCTGTATATTTAATTTGTTTTCTTTTTATTCAAAATATTAAATTACATTCGAATTTTTTTAGTAGAAATATTAATTAATTTTTCTTTGTATTTATATGGCATATAAATTTAAAATATATTTATTTAATTTACTATTTTTAAAAACAAAAATATTAAATTAAATTTGAATTTTTAAATTAAAAAATAATAATTAATTAATTAGTATTTAATTTATCCGTTATGGCGCTACGAACGTTAACGCAATTCAAATTAGTCCATAATATAATTGAATCAATACTTTCATTACTTACTTTAAAACTAATTTTAATAAATTAATTAAACGATAATATTAATTAAATTACCTTAATGGATTC
>NW_019385666.1:0-5121 GCF_000671375.1 Centruroides sculpturatus | reverse complement strand
ATTTTTTTACTTAATATATTTTATAAAAAAAAAAATGCTTTTAAGAAAATTATTTTTGTAAGAATGATGTGTTTAAATGTAAAAAGAAATAATTAAAGACTATATAATGATAATTTTTTACATATTAACGAGTCGTGGGTGCAGTATAAATTATAATTTATATAAAAATTGTTGAATTTATAGGCTATTACACGTTAAAATTCATATATATATATTTTTGAGTATTAGAAACAGTTACTGAGATTTATAATATGTAACAGATCAAGTACTCAGTTTTAAATGATGCTGATCAGTAAAATTAACAGTATAGGATTAACTATACAGTTAATTCAATTGATACTATAAGCTTACATTATCATGTTAATCGAATACAATTTCATATCATGTAGATTTGTTCATAATATACAGATAATTCTGTAAAGTATGGAGATAATTTAATTATATTTAAGCTACATTTTCTTAATTAATTATTACTGTAAAAAAAGTAGGCAAAATTTTAATTAATTGTAGTTAAATTTATTTTTCTTTTATATAAAGTTTTATATTAAATACATGTAATTTTTAACGAATTTTATATAATTTTTTTCGTAATTTTTTCGAATATAAACACGTAAACATTATCGCTGAGTAACTTTCTGAAACCATTTTCAGTATTCAAGTATGAAGTCAGAGATACGAAACGACTATATTTCATTCCTTCTTATTTAATTGCTGTTTACGAAATGTCATTTTAAGCTCCTTTCCGCAATCCTCTTATTTACATTAAGAGCCTCTACAGAGGACCTTCTGACTTATATACATAACCATACAAATGTATGATAATCAAATACAAAATATTTATGTTGCTTCCATGTTGAATTCATTATAAAATATTTTTATATTGTAAAAATAGAATAATATATGACTTTTATATTATAAAAAAAAAATGTTCTAACTTATCTACCTTTTTCATTTTTTTTTTTCTGAACGGTAAAAAATATTCTTTCTCCTCTTTTTTCAAAGCATAAGCAGAATATAAAAAATATTTTGCGTTGAAAAATATAAATTTATCAATAAATTTTGTTTAGAAATATGACTTTTTTTCTGTTTAGAAATATATTTAAGAAGTGATACATTTTTAAAAATTGAGAATTTGTTCAGAAATATGCTCAGGAGCTGATAAGTCCTATTCATTCGCATGTTTATGAGTACGTTTTATCCAGGATTTTACTTTATTTTAACTGAAATTATCTTGTAAAAATTGAGCAAAACTCTTCATAAATTCTAGTTGTAAATGCTAATAAAAATTTCCTACTGTTTCCTTCATAAACATCCTATTAATTCCTTCATAAACACTACTGACTCCTTCATAAACATCCTTCTAATTTATAGTTATCATAACAAGGATATGTTTAGAACATCCTATTGATAATCATATTTATCTACAGGATTTATCAAGCTTCTGTGCAATGTTTAGTGAAAAATTCTAGTTAAATTATGTAAAAAAGTTAGTTAAATTTTAAGTATATTTTTAAACAGGAATTATCTAACATTTTTACTTAATTTTAATTATAATTACTCTTACTCTCTAAAACTAAGTAATAAATCTAGAAAAATCATAGTCATTAATATGTTCATGAATAGGATTTATCTTGTTCTTAGTCATAAGATTTTTCATATTCTGTGCTATAATTATTTATGATATATATCAATTAAAAAATAAAGAATTTACTCATATAAATGTATTCAAAAAATTAAAATTTATATATTAAAAAATCACAATATATTTTAAAATAAAATTAGGACTGTATGGTAAGTGAAGGTCATCTCGTGTTCTACGTTCTGTAAAAGTGACGTAATCATTGTAAATAAAAAAAAATTTCNATATATATATTTTTTATAATTTTAATTTTTTTATATAAATGTATATAATATATTTTAAGATATTAATCATCGTATAATGCGCATTTGTAAAATTCTTTCGAATTAAAAATAAAATTTAAAAAAAAAATCCATTTACTTCAGTAAAATTCTTATTTTTAACGCTTTTACATTAAAGAAAAATGCTTAAAAAATTTTTAAATTGCATTTAATTAAAAATTAGATAAGGTAATTACTCATTAAATTTATTTAATGAATTAAAAAAATAAAAAATAAAACATTGTTTTGTATACAGTAAATCATTATTTTCTTTCTTTTAATTAGTTAAATTTATCATTTTATTAATTACAAAAATTTAAAAAAAAAAGAAATAATTCCTAATTTATTCATTAACAAATTTACTAAACGATAATTATTTAAATTTTATTTTATTTTTATTTTTATTTTTAATAAAATAAAACAGTTTTAATTGATACTAATTGTTATTATAATGGATGATTCTCACTTTTAAAAATTAAATTATTTTAAGAATTTTTGGAGGATTGTTTTAAGGTATTAAGTCTTAAAAATCCTTTAAAATAATTAATTTTTACAGAATAAACTTAGAATAATGTAAAGATATTTTCGAGTGAAGGACTAGAAGAATTTATTATTATTATTTTTTTTTCTTTGCTTTTTCGCAGGTAGAAAAGTATGTAATTACTTTGGGATGGCAAACACGTTTGCCACTCTTATGCCATCGGGCAAAAGTGTGGCCACACATTTGTCAGTGCATCAAAAACATCTTACAGCTTGTCTATTAGACCACAACATCACGTCTCTCAATACCATCAACTTCCAACCTAGTTGACAGATACCTCCTTGTGGAGCGGTTTTTCTCAGCTCTTTGCTATATTACCCTACCCAAATCTGATTTTCCGTTGTGTCTAGTCGATGTTGACAAATTGACCTCGTTGGTGTCTCCGTAGCGCCATCTGTCGAAGCTATTGTCGACCCCTGACTCTTACAACATAGTTATCTTCATCACTGTAGTGGGAGGATGTAGGAGGAAAGCGGGTTTCGTCTCCTCGTTTTCCCCCCACATTAATCTTCACTTGACCCAATGAAGATGAATCGCCCAATGGATGTGTAGATTTAATTGGTTAGTCACAAATGTCACCTTGACAGACCGCACCTGATTGGTTGCTGAATTGTTTCTAAATATTTCTTTATACGTGTTTATTTTAATTTCTTAATTATTAACTTTTTTTTAACGATGTAATAAATAAAAATTTATATTTTGAAAGTTTAATTACTCTTATGCTAGACACGATTTAATACTCTCGAATTTAAAATTTTAATTCTTATTTTTTTTTAATCCAAAGATCTCTACTTTCTTCATCTTTTAACACTAAGTAGAGTGCTATTTTAATACTTTCGTGCCAATATTTAACCACAAACAGACCAAAAACATTAATTAAAATAAAAAAAAGATAATGTTAAATTTAAAAAAAATCATAAATACTCTACCAACTCCAAATTTATCTTCTTTATCCTCATCCTCTTTCCACGAGTAAGCACGAAATCCTCTTCCCTTAAAGTAACTTTTAATAAATTAAATACTTAAATACCAAGGTATATACATAAAAAAACTTAATAAAGATTTATTTCTTAGATGTTAAAGTGTAGAAAAAAACAAAAAAAATCTCGATGCAATTTCCAACAAACCACACCTTTGAGAGATTTAGCTGTGTTAATTCTGTTCTGGCAAGTTCTAGAGAGAGAGACTACAGCAGTAATCTGCTAACGGTTCTTCCATTACAACTTCTTTCCCCATAACCCAACATCGAGCAGGAAAAGCATCCAATGATACTGTTTTAATGGCCGAAGCTTAACTTTGGCTCCATGGGATAGAATCCCTAGCGATTTGGATCCGTTGACTCAAAGCTATCTAGGCCACATACAGTAATCGATTCTTAAATACGAAGTAAGGTCTAATTTACCGACCAATCACCAAGAAATCAAAATACGGTCTCCCCAAAGTAATTTGCTGAAGCCGAGTTGATTTTACCTTCAATAGACATTTTACTTTGGGATGGAGTTAAGCGGTTTCTTGCAGATTCACTTCATTTGCTTGTAAAGTACATAAACTCCTACGCGTTTTTTAAATACAGTTTCTGCGTTAAAAAAAATACAATTTTCTTCGTAGTTTTTTCAAATTTTTTATATAATACATTATATTCTAAAAAGGATTATTAATTATATTATTCTGTGACTGTTTCTGTGTTAAATATACTGCATTCCGATTGATCTTTACATCATTTTCTCGCTAGAATTGAGTTAAAACTTATTATTTATAAAATATTTTATGCTTTATTAATTGAGAAATATTAAAAATAAAGGCTTTAATTACTTTACTTTTCTGTACCGAAAACTGGTATATAAATCTATGGCTTCTGATCAATCAAAAATTCAAATTGTATAGTACTTTAATATCCATTCTGTATAAAGTTTATCAACATTTAGGACCCAAAATTCATTTAAAATTCAACAATTTCTATATTAGTTAAAGAAGAGTCACGTGTAGAATATTTTTTTTTTCGTTCGTAGTCCCCCACAAAATGCTGCACCACCCTTTTGTTCCGTTTCGATCTTTGCTAATAAAAACGTCAAAGTATGTACCACATCCGAGATATGTAATTACATACAAGTATATCCCACTGGTAAATTTTAATGCGGTCGTAATTCAGATAAAGAAGGCAGATCAAATCAATTATATTCATATTATAAGTCATAAAAATTTTGCATAAAATTTTACTGATTAACATCTAAAGTTCATCGAGTGAGAGAGAAAAAGAGGAAGAGAGAGAGAAAAAAAAGGGGGGAAGAGACTTTGGATATTTTAGAAATGATTCATTTCTTTGTTGATTACTTTTGTAATTAAAGAAATTTTTAGATAAGCCTAAATCACGTTTTTTTACAAGAATTTTTTTTTGTTTTTCTTCTAATTTTATTTAAATTAAACTATTTAAAGAACTTAATACATGGCCTATGAATTGAACATATTTGAATTTCGTTTTAGGCCATTATAAATGTTATTATTTTTAATTTTTTCGAAGTTTGTAGAGGATAATTTTCTAATAAGTCATAATTTAATAGTTTAAAATTATTTTCAAAACTATTACAGTAACGAATTTTATATAATTTTTTTCGTAATTTTTTCGAATATAAACACGTAAACATTATCGCTGAGTAACTTTCTGAAACCATTTTCAGTATTCA
>NW_019385665.1:186455-189131 GCF_000671375.1 Centruroides sculpturatus | reverse complement strand
ATAACATAAGAATTATTTCAGTTCATAAAAAGATAATTATGGGACTGAATTACAGAATGTTGAGTATAAACCAGAAGCCTATTTAGTTGATCGATGAGGCACAAGAGACGTACGATCAGCTGAGCCCCTGTAGAACTTTTTTTCTAAGAAATGAAAGATAAAATAATTGAAACAGTTCTTTCCCTTATACCCCTAAGAATGCTTAAAATACACTCTATAAAGAGAGAACTTGCAATAACTTTTTTACTTGTTTCCAACTTAGAAATCAACTGAACAATAACTACGCAGTGGAACTAAAAATGCTATTTTTACATTAATTATACAGGTTGTATAATTTAATTAATTCGAAAAAACACACTTACTTCAATAAGAATATATCATTTTAATTGCATTTAATTCTGTAGAAATGAGTTTTAAAAAACGACGAAATAGCTGTCATTGTTCAATTACTACAAAGGATAACTTATCATTTCTATTCAAAATTTCGACTTTTGACTATTCAAAAAAATTTTTATAGCTATTGCTATGAAGCATTTGAAAACGATTTTTTTTTTATTGTCATAAACAGAAATTTCAGTTACATCACATCCTTATTAAAATAAGGTCAAGAGAGTATTTATTTATAAACTCACTAACAAAAAGATCCATATTTCGCATGTTTTTATTATTATTATTTTCGTAAATACGAATATTAATAAATGAATATTCAAATTAAAATGATTGAATTTGAATTTTTTTAATTTTAATTTTATTTTTATATGACGCATGGTTAAATTTGTTCTTGAAAAAAAAATAAATGAATTTATTCTATTTTTTTTGTTTCAATAGTTTCTGAAATAAGATTCCAACAGACAGAAATATGGAATAAATTACATATGCATTTTCACACGAAAAAACCTATCCATATGAAAAACTTAAAAAAGTTTTCTACAAAAAAATTTCCATGTCTCAGATTTAGGATAATAAAACTGCCAAAATGCTGCCAATACGTTCATTTATAGGATTCAAACGCTTTCGGCCTATTTCTAATAGGCTATTCTCAGGAATTTGTTCTACAATCGAACACATAGCTTTTCGAACACTCTTTTAAATTTAAAAAATTTCAAACATATTTTTAAAAACTTTACATTAAACTGTAAAATATTAAATATTTAACTAAATACTAACATAATATACAATTAAACAAATGTAAAAATAAACTAAACGAAAGTATACATTAAACCAGTTAAAATAAAACCGCCACAAGTTTAAGGCCCTGTACACACTAGGCGTTTTTCAACGCGCGTTTTAAAGAACNCAGGAATTTGTTCTACAATCGAACACAAAGCTTTTCGACCACTCTTTAAATTAAAAAAAAATTAAAACATATTTTTAAAAACTTTACATTAAACTGTAAAATATTAAATATTTAACAAAATACTAACATAATATATAATTAAACAAATGTACAAATAAACTAATATAACGAAAATATACATTAAATCAGTTAAAATACAACCGCCACAAGTTTAAGAGTTTTTAATTCCCATTTCCTTTTCTATCACGTATTTCCATGCTGTTAGAAGAGCATTAGCGTCTTTGGCATTTAAGCAATTGTTATTTACTTTACTATATTATATATTTCCATTTTCTCCATACCCAACACAATCGTCGGAGAACGGCGATTGTGCGGTTGTATTTTAACTGATTTAATGTATATTTTCGTTATATTAGTTTATTTGTACATTTGTTTAATTATATATTATGTTAGTATTTTGTTAAATATTTAATATTTTACAGTTTAATGTAAAGTTTTTAAAAATATGTTTTAATTTTTTTTTAATTTAAAGAGTGGTCGAAAAGCTTTGTGTTCGATTGTAGAACAAATTCCTGAGGATGGCCTATTAGAAATAGGCTGAAAGCGTTTGAGTATTAAATTAATAGTAAGCTCATCAAGTGTTTGATGTTTTATTATATTTTTTCTTTTTACTTTATTATTTAACTGAAGAAGATCGTTAAAGACGATCGAAAACATTCTTACGATATTAAATTATTTGCTGGAATATTTAAAAATGTGGTAATTTGTTTAATTCTTTCTAGTTCCAGTATAAGTTAATAAGTATTGCCTTGCATTTTAAGATTAATTGTAAATATTAAAGAAAATATTGCATAGAAATTGTATAACTTCTGTTACGTTCACAACTACACATTAATAAAATGCGCGTATTGTATAAAGTAACCATACCTTGAACATATTCCGTATCCACTATCACAAGAAGTTCCTGGAATTTTCAAATAAAGTTCGTCTTTAGATGGAAAAAATTGGAAGTCTTTTGCGCTTCGACATGTACGCGTTTCATTCATGCAACAAATATGACATTCCGAATGACGAGTCTTACATTGGCAAAGCTTCATACTGTGATCCAAACAGACGTTGCTTTTGCAGTGTCCCTTGTGACAGGTTCGAGAATTTTGTCTGCAAGGTGTCCCGTCTGGTTGCATTGATCCGTGACAAAATGAATAACGTCCATTGCAAGATGAAGTATTATTAAAACATTCTATGTTACTGAAGCATGGTTGCCTTTTTCGATATTCTATAATATCGCAATTGTCGTCACAGCATTGTCCTTTGCTAGGTGAACAAAGCATGCCATTTCTCAGTGTACACTGAGACGGGTATTCATTAATTCTGCAACA
>NW_019385665.1:100186-186281 GCF_000671375.1 Centruroides sculpturatus | reverse complement strand
TCGAACAAAACATTCGAAATAGAAAGCCACTTTCAACCACTTTCAGCCTCATATATCCCGCACCCTTATAGCTATCGAGACGCAACCACCCCTATGCACGAATGGAGACTTGGGGATACCACCACATACAAACACCATTCACGTCCGATGTGTAGTTTTGGCGAAAAAGTGAAATATAGGGACATACATGTCCATTTATATATATATATATATAGATATATAGATATAGATATAGATATTCCTATCTTTTTGTATTCATTCCATTAAGCGCACATCATTACAAACGCATGCGCAGTTATTATTTTTTCGTAATTTTAACTTATGTTCTATTACTTTAATGTTCTTTTTACTTTATTATTTAACTGATGAAGATCTTTAAAGTCGATCGAAAATGTTCTTACGATATTAAATTATTTGCTGGAATATTTAAAAAGGTGGCAATACTTATAAAATGTAGTTTTCATATGGAAACAGAAGAAATTATTGTCTAGATTTGTTGTCATATCTGCTGGTTATAAGCATGGGCGTAGCCAGAGTTTTGTTATGGGGGGCCTAGTGGAGGCCAACCTGACACAAAATTGAATTATTTCAAATTATTGTTCATTATTGGGCACCGAGCAAGCCGTTCACCTTTTTTTTAGTATTCAAAACTTTTATTTTAGCTTTAGGTGTTTACAAATCGACTCAACACTTTTTCGGCTGTGATTTCCTGGGGGGGCACCAGGTTTCCTGGGAGGGGCCGTGCCCACCCAGGCTCCCCCTCGCTACGCCCATGGTTATAAGAGATATTGACATACTGTAGATTTTTCTTGACGACGAAAGCTGTTGTACTCTACATTTTCCACTATGTCCTTGTGATATACAGTATTATATACTTTGATATAATACCATTTGACGTTTGTACATAAATACCAAGGCTGTGGAGTCGAAGTCGGAGTCGGAGTCGTGGAGTTTTGGTGTTTTAGCCGGAGTCGGAGTCGTCAAAAAATCCACCGACTTCGACTCCTTTTTACTTTCCAACTTCTTATGTATATAAAACGGAAAAGTATTGGAATCGTGTCAAATTTGACCCTCCAAGTGTTTTTTGCAAATCTACACGTTTGGAGACCTTCCGAACCCCCCAAAAAAGTCAATAAAAGGGGAAAAATTTGCGCGCGCGTGTGTGTTGGCGTCTAATTTGTTTAATTTCTTTATTTTCTGTTCTGAGATATTAAACAATACCTCAGAATGGATAACGTTTAAGAAACGAAATGTGACACTGTAGCTTGCGTATAAAGGGGCATTAATACTATTAAATTTTTGTTCTTAATTAAATGTCGACAGGGTGAAGACATAAAAGGGGTCATATGTCATATGTCTTAATGAATATTTTACACGTTATTAGCGTTCAAAATTAAAAAAATAATAGGCCTAATAATAAAACTCGTCGCTACCCTCAAAGTAAGCTCTTTTGTCATTTTATTATATTACAGTAAAGCCTGTTTAGATGTTCTCGCCTAAGATGCTAGAATGTATATGGGGACACGATTTAGTTCAACCACTTTGACGCTTAATAACTAATTCTTGTGTTAAACCATCTGACTGCGATTCTGACCACTCTGACTACAGAAATTATTAGGCTTCAAACAGGGTGACAAAATCATGCCCCACGCACACAGTCTAATATCCACACACAGAAAAAACCTCGAATCTTTTGCATATCTCGGAATTTCAAGACGTCCTGAGTCCAAAAATGTAAAAATTTGGGAGGGGATATTATTCGACTGAGCGCTACACTTTTCCTCTGTTATATATAACAGCTAGAAAAGTAAACATTATCGAATACATATTTATATATTACTTAGAAGAGTTTTTTAGCTTTGGAATAAAAAGTTTCTACGTTCTATCTTTATTAGAACTCTATTTATTGAATCCTTTATTCTGAGGTCACGTGATGACATCAGAATTTCCGGGTCTCTTTCGGTAACAAGTTGCGTAAAACTCTACCGACTCCGACTCCGACTCCGCCCCTGGTCGGAGTCGGTAGATTTTTACGCAACTCCACAGCCCTGGTAAATACACAATGATATTAGGTGTGTATTTGTAAAGTTAGAGTGGCTTAAAGTTTAGTCGATTTGACGAAAGATAAAAACATTTCACTCACACTCAACAAAATAGATTATTATCGTTTCTTAAAGTAATGTTAAAATATAACTCTACATTCTAATTAGATACTAATTATTTATTAAAATTTGAGCAGTGCTTACAATACATTGTTATTAAATTTTTTCAGTTTTATTACTTAATTACATTCTAAAACTAATTAGACGTGTTATTTATGTTTCATTTATTATCTTTCAGAAATGGATCTTGTATACGTAAATCAATATGGAAGATGTACAGCGTTTGGAATTTTCTTACACCTCTACCGTTCTTAGTGGTTATTGTTGTTGCCATAAGTTGTTTACGTAATATTCAACAGAAAAAGGCAAAGAAGGAACAGGAAAGTGCATAAAAGAGCAAGTTGAAGTTTTATTAACGAAAAACAGTCATTTAAGGGAGAATATAATCTGAAGTAGATAGAAAGTAAAGATAATAAAAAAGAAAACTAAGAAGTTAATAAAAAATGCCTTGAAATTTAAAGAGTGATTTTCATTATTTGGGACTTTATTAGAATTGAATAACCCGATAGCATAACGAAGTACTGAACACATAAAAAAACAATAATTTTACTCTTATAATATGTAATTGGATTTTATTTTCGTTTTTAATAGCTTTAAATAATTAAAATTACTTCATATTCAATTTTACATATCTTGAAATCTCAAAAACTTATATTTTAAGTATTTTATTTAAAATTATAAATTTAAATATTCAATAAACCGTTTTGAAACGAAGTATTGTTTTAATAAATTTAATATTATCAACATCTTTATACATTTAAATTCCGAAATTCAATGTATTCCATATTTTTTTCTAGAAATTGATTTTATATTTTTTCGTAAAATATAATAAATTAAAGGAAAACTTGAATAAATATATCCAAATAAAAACATCTAAAATGTAAAAAAAAAATTGCACCAAGTAAAAATTATGACAATTTAGATGTCTATCAAAATATTTCTTAAGAGTTTTTCTTTGGTAAAGATAAACTTTCAACCCAACACCATTTTCCTAAGTACCATTCATGAAATCTTAATACCTTTCCTTTCAAAACATTCATTTTTATTCTATATTTCTGTATTTTTTTACTTTACTTTGACAGTAAATAGATGTTTTTATTGCTTTCTCATTCAAATGCAGCAGTTAAATGTATTTTTTTTACAATTAAATTTAATGAAAACTAAACTACAAAATCGAGTTCTTATAGCAATAAATGTTAAACTTGGAAATCATCATCTGCTTCAACCATACAAAAACATTCTAGTGAAAAAGATTCTGATGATGATGATCTTACCAGTGATTTTTCAACGTGATAATTTCAAATTTTAGTACTTCATGTTCATTTTGCTCATTTGATTGTTGTTGAGGAATAATAGCATTCTTGTAATATATGAATTTTGTATGTTACATGTAACACTATATAAGACATTTACAAGAAGCTGACATTGGCAAACAGTTGCAATTAGCGTAACGTTATTTGTTACTAATTTTATCAAAAACAATTAAAATTTATAAAAATTACGCCCTAGTAACCATGTTTGGTACCATTCCGTATAGCATAGCATTTACCATTAGTCATTTTTGTTTATAGATGCATTTTCTTTTCTTATTTCTTTCTTTCTAGGATATCATTTATCTGGAATTTATATTAAATTTTCTTTAAAAAATAAGCTATTATAAACTAAAAAGTCTCCTGTCAAGCATGACTGAATACTTACTGGAGCTATCTTTTTAAAAAGTTTAAATTTAATTAAGTAAATTTAAAATTACGCCATTTGCCAAAATATTTAAAAATGCAACTTAATGAGGAAAATTTCCCCAAAGTATTCTCGGTCCTTTCGGAAAGAATGGCTTCAAGAAAAAAATCTTAAAGGTGCTTACCTTTAAGATTTTTATCTTGAAGCCATTCTTTCCGAAAGGACCGAGAATACTTTGTCCATTTTCCCATTTTAATACCAATAATAAATAAATTATAAAACTTAGATAAATTATACTTTGTTTAAAAACAAAACAAGTAGACAGCACAACAAGTATTACCGTTCTGTGCGCAAAACAAAGGATGAAATAATTTGTGTAACCAGCCCAAAATGTAGCCAAGTCAAATTTTTGTAGCCCAAAAAGTAGCCAGTGCGCCAAATGCTTTTTTTAACGCCAAACTGAAAAATAAGTAGCCCAATTTGGCGCAAAGTAGCCAAATCTGGCAACGCTGCTGTCACTGTTCTCCTTATTCTTATCTTGATGACCTAATGTTTCTGGTGAGTTATCTACTATCGTACCTTCTAGGTTATCCTCTGGGATTGGGTTAATTCCATTTCCCACAGCAGCAGGTTTTAACCTATTTGCATGTAGTTGAAGTTTTGTTTTAGTTTTAATATCCTGCACCTCGAAATTAACAGGACTAAGTTGTTTCGTGATTCTAAAGGGTCCCTTCCATCGCAGTGAAAGCTTTTTGATTGTTCCACGGAGATGTTGCGTGATATTCACATAAACTCGGTCTCCAATTTGAAATGGGTGTCCTTTATGTTTACTATCATGATGGAGATTTCGTTTATGATTTGTTGTGACCAACACTTTAGCTCCTATGATACCATTGATCTTGAAGTCAATTGGCTCCATCACTCCAGTTATTTTTTATTGAGTCTTAAAATTATTTCTGGCCTTTGCAGGTAGAATCACTTCACATCTAGAGGGAAGAGTACAGTCTTTAACAAGTCTGACAGCTCTCCTCTCTTTAACAGTAGGAAAGTCACTCCTATTCCTTTGTTCACGCTTTTTTTAAATTTGAAGTCTTTACTTCATTTAATTTGGATTTAGATATTTTCCGGTGAGTTTCACTTTTATTCCTTTGAGAAAGATCTCCTTCTGATTTTCCCCAATAAAATTTTTCTGTTTTCTTATTAGGAAAAGTTTGTTTTGGCTGAAGAGAACATAAATATTAAACCTTTCAAGTAAGTCTCGACCTTTCCTAACTAACATTCCCTCATAGGGATTTGTGATAGAGGGCTCAACTACATAGCATGGATGTGAAAAACGTAAGGGTCTTTTAATCGGATGCTGAGATCATAAATTCCCTCACTACGTATTTTATGCCCTGTGATTCCATGGATTGGGATCAAGGGTTTACTTGATTTGGGAGGATTTGAACTTAATTTGGCCAGAACAACTTTAGAAATAAGTGTAACTTTTGCACCTGTGTCTATCAGAAGTAAAATTTTCGAACCTTCGACTACGCATTCTGCAACTAGATCCTTTAATTCCTTAAAATGATATTGTGCATTCCTTAACACTATAGGTGATTTTCGATTATTATTTGTTTTTTGTAGCTTAAGCAAATTGGGGGATTTAACTATAGGTTCAACACTAATTTTACTTCTTTTTGGAGAACACTGATTTTCTACTGAGCGTCCCTTCCGTTTCTCCGAGAGGAAGGGGTCACTACCCCATTTTTTTGGAAGATTATTTGATTGGACGTATCTTGGTCCCATTATGCTTTGATTTCTTTGCATAGTGGTGCGAGCCCTACAAAATTTTGCGAAATGTCCTCTGTTCCCACAGATGTAACATTCTACGTTTGGTAAAACTACCTCGCTTGATATAATCATCACTGGTTGATGTTTAGTATTATTCCCTTTGTTTCGATCCCAATTTCGATCTTGTTCTATCCAGTTGGGTGAGTGAATGAAAAGTAACTCTGTGTATTTTATCCTCTCCAATTCTGTGGAGAGTTTAAACTACGGGAAACACTGGGTGTAGCAGGATCATGCCTTATAGGGGCAGTTGAAGATACCTGTTTTGCTCTAAGGTTAGAAGTGTGTACTTTGTTCGCTTTGAATTCGTTATTATGGTATCGAGGGTGTTTAAAAGTAAACTGTTCAAAACTGTTTGACCGAAGGGGAGAGGTGTATGCTAACGATGGCTGGATTACCATTTGTGGATTGTCTATTGTGGTTAAGTCTGGGGCCGTATTCTGGTCACTGTCTCTGGTCTCTCGTCTCTCACAAGCCAGTCACTGATTGGCTAATCATTTGGATTAGCCAATCAGCGACCGACTTGTGAGAGACGAGAGACCAGAGACAGTGATCAGAATACGGCCCCTGGGTTACCAGGAATGCAGATATTGCTGAGTGTATTAGTCATGGGTGTTTGGAATGCATCTCGATGTCTAGCCTCTCTTGTGTCTAAGAGCTCTGACTTAAGTTTTTGTACCTCTTTGTGGACTTATATAAATATACAAAAATACTTTATCACAAATACAGATGAATACACAAACAAATACTTTTGATTCTATTTCATATGACATATTCTTAAAAACACTGATTAATTATGTATGCTTTAATAATCTTCGATGAATTCTTTAATTAAATAAATATTTCCATATTTATTAAGGAAACAAGTCTTGAAAATGATTAAAACTATCTATGATTTAATTAAAATATTGCAATGTCTTTTATTGGATTTTGTTTTTATTTAAATAATCCTTTATGCCAACATAATTATATTCAAGAAAAACAAAATTATACAGAATAAAACTTCTGTGAGAATAATTCTAGGAAATATTAAAATTTAAAACGAAAAGTAACATGATTTCTCTGAATATAAATTTTCGAGCTGGAACGGGCAATTATTTATTGTGACATATAAAAATTGCAGCCCGGCATTATGATGTCATATTTTTAATTTATTTAATTTAAAATATATGCTTTTCACCTCAGATTAGTACTGTAGCATCTGTACATCATACTTCTCCTTTAATAACAGTCATGCCAGTCATCTATTAACCGTTTTTTGGGAAAAAGTTTTGAATTGAAATTAACGTGTCTTTCGGTTTGCATCAGAAGTTTGTATATAGTTAATCGGGGCCTTCCGCCCCTACGGTTTCCATATCTGGTCTCAGATTTCATCTGTCTAATTTCATTCTTGAGATTAAGGAAAGACAGATGGACGAATGACAGTGATACTTTATAGTTCTACAATTTTTCTAAATTGCAGCCTAATAATTATCGCGGTTAGAATATATGAAGTACGTCAAGTATATATTTGCTTATCTAAATACAGTAAAACCTATGTAAACTGGAATCACATGATATTAAATATTTTTTCCTTGTTTGGCAGATTTCTGTTTTGAACATAGGAAATTGCTCCTTTCTGAAGAATTTTTCTGCTTAGGCAGGTTTCTGTTTTATTCAGATTCCGTTGAACAGATATATAACAGAGAAACTATTCTGAATTCAATTATTTATGACCGTTATTAGAGAACCGAACAGCAGCAGTAATTCTGTTTTTCTTTAGTAGGTGTGTAAATCATTTCTCGGATTATTTCGGCAAAAACCTCGTTAACATTGCACTTATTTTTGGCAGAAGATTCCATAAACGGACAGCCCCACAACTGTGCCAACCCCATTCCTTCCACGGGGGTTACCTCTCTCAGATTGTCCAGATCCATCTTGTTTCCGACTAGTAAAATCGGCACGCAATCCGTGTTCTTCACGCGCATGATCTGTTCCTTCATGTTTTTGATGTCCTGGAACGTCTGGTGATTCGTGATGCTGTAGACGACCACGAAACCCTGCCCGTTCTTGATGTAGAGATCTCTCATGGATGCGAACTGTTCGGTACCCGCGGTATCCAGTATCTCCAAGACGCAGGGCGCCGAATTCACCTCGATCTCCTTGCGGTATAAATCCTCTACGGTAGGGTCGTATTTCTCCATGAACATGCCGGAGACGAACTGGACCGTCAGGGCGCTCTTGCCCACTCCTCCGCTTCCCAGTACCACCACTTTAAACTCTCTCATCTCGGTTTCCGAGGGCGCCGCTAGGGGGATTATTACCTTCCTTTGACACACACACACCACAAGAAAACGGATTGAATACGAGTCGAAGGCCAAGTTTTGAGGTCGTTGAAAAATAACACAAATCCCACCCCTGTCACTAGTTGTGGGGTTTGGGGGCGGTAAAGATTTCTTACGTACTTTTTTGGGTAGAGTCCTGCCACCAGGTGTGTTTTATCGGACACACCGCCGTTTGCGATGAAATGGGTGATTAAGGCGCGAGGGTAAGAGTCACTTCGAAGTCCAGGAATGAGCCTATTAGTAGGAAGAATGCAGAATCAGATATAACCAATTTAAGGACATTTATTAACGTAAACGAAAGTTTAGAACAGAATTATAAAACCTGATTTTGGAAATTGCCTATTTTTTAACTCTACAACGAGGGGGTGCCTAACGGGGGTATTCGAATTTACGCGACTCACAACATACCAGGTAAACAAGATGTCTTCTCTCGTGACGTGGACCTTACGGCCAAGACTGCGGTTTCTGGTGTTTGCTGCACTTCGTCTTGTGCTTGTTCTTTTTTGAGTCGTCCTCTCTTGAACCACTCTTGCTCTGGTACTCGTCTGGTTTCACTCTCTGGATCTCTGTTTGTCTGATTGTGACTGCAACTTTGCAACTGCTGTTCTGTCACTCTCTCTCTAGCTGCTTTCTGCAACAACTCTCTCTGTGACGGCGTCTGCAACTCAACTGCCTTGGAGCTGTGTCTCCAACTGCTGACTATCTTACTGCCTCTTTTTAACTCTCTTTCTCTGACTGAACTGTGTTCCCTCTCTAACTGAACTTTCTCTGGTTGGAGCTCTTCTTTTAAACCCTTCCAGCAAGAGAAAGTTCATCATTGGGTGATGATTCATTGGCAGTGTCATTATTGTAGCTGAGGCAGTGTTTTCTTATTTGGTGATGATGTCGAGCTTTCATAGAGTCATCTCTGAGTTGGTGTTTTCTTATCTCTGAGTTGACATGACTCATCTTTGCTCTTAGTCATTGTTCTTTGATTGCTTTGATTAAGTTCTTCATTTAATATGTAAACATTGACGAAAACAAAGGGGGAGGTGCGATGTTCCCTATTTCTATATATATCCTTTATAATTTTTGATTATTTAATTGCTCCTTCCTCTATTCATTGGCATGTTGTGAGATTTCTGATAGTTGGATAATAAACCGTTTTATTCTAATTAATTTAAGTTGATATTAAAATTTGGAAAGGGGAATCCCTAGATTGGTAAAATAGGCAAATTTCCTCCTACAACTTCGGTTGTTATTCAAGATACAGTTAAGGTTCACGCGAATACATAATTAAAAAAGATATAAAGTAAATAAACAAAAATTATTACAAATAAGTTTACAAATATATATATTTTTGGAGGGGAAGTGGTGGTCTTCACAAATGTGTTCCATATTTTTTTCTAGAAATTGATTTTATATTTTTTCGTAAAATATAATAAATTAAAGGAAAACTTGAATAAATATATCTAAATAAAAGCATCTAAAATGTAAAAAAATTGCACCAAGTAAAAAATTATGACAATTTAGATGTCTATCAAAATTTTTCTTAAGAGTTTTTCTTTGGTAAAGATAAACTTTCGATTTAAATTTGCTTTGGCGCTTTAAAGCGAAATATAGAAAATAATAATGAAAATCCTGTGGGTTAAGCTTCATGCGCCAAGCTTACCTTTGCTAAAGAAAAACTCCTAAGAAAAAAATTTGACTGTTATCTAAATGTCATAATTTTTACTTGGCTCAATTTGTTTACGTCTCAGATGTTTCTGTTTCAATTTGAATTGTTTTTGCTACTTATTGTGATATTATACAAAGATCTAAGGCGATGACGTACAGTCTTGTCGAGTCAACGACGGCCACAAACCGAACGCTTTTAATTGGCCTATGTTGTTAGTAACATCGTTATAAAAAGTTTTAATTTGCATAAGTTAGATAAGCCTTTTATTATTCTGGATAACATTTTAAATAAAAATCGTTCGTTTCCATGCAAGTTTATTCTTTACAGCGTAAAATAAAGCATTAGAAATAAAATAACCTCTCTGGGAACCCAATTGAACTTTGACCTATCGCCCCTAAAGTTACGTCAGCATCTCACTCATAACCATGCTTAAGTTTAAAATTTGAGCTATACAGACCTACTATTTTTCTCCGGGAGCGTCAGAAATGCAGGATAAAGAAAAAAAGAAGAAAATACATCTGTTTTGGCAATTTTTGCACTTTTCGATTGCTTATATTTCGGCAACCCCTTTATAGAAAAACTTGAAATTTTGCACAATATCTAAGAAAACAATTATCTTTAGTAGGAATTATTTAGGCTTCTAGAAAGGAAAAATTAATCCTCGAAAATTAGCAGCTCTGATTCCTTTGTATAGTCAGTGAGTTTTTCACTTGGCTCAGAGACTCTCGATAGTACATATTTATAACTGTTATTTTATTCATTTCATTAAAACTAATTTATTTTCAATTATTTTTTCTCTATAAAATTACTACCAGCTTTGATAAAACTTTAAAATGTAAAAGCAACAATAGAAAATTAACTAAAACTTTCAATCTATAATTATGCATTTCATGAACTGAAAGGTCTCTATAGAATAATTTCTAATACATAGTGAATACTTTCAAGATGAACAGTACAAAGTAAATTTGTGAAAAGGAAATGCAAATACAAAATCTAAATGGTCTGCTCTTCTGGAGGTCTTTCTATGGGATATCGATCCCTATTTAAGTGTTAAGATGGATTTAAATTTTTGCTGCAGGTAATAACTTAAATTTTACTATAATACCCTTCTTGACTAGTTTAAATTGCTTCGTCATTTCTAGACGTATCACACCGTCATCACACACAAAACCAGTCTCAATATATCTATTTTTAATAGAAGATGGGTTCGAAATGCATATTATTAAAAATAAATTGATATATTTGAGGCTGGTTTTGTGTCTGATGTCGGTGTGATACATTTAGGAATAAAGAGGCTCACCAATACAACTTAAATTTTGCTTTAGAGATGTGTTGAAAACCCCGAAAAAGTCTTCATGGACTGCACTTTGGTGAGGTTCGAAGGCGCAAATCTAAAACCAGTATCCAGGGGTTTTATTTATTCACTTGGTCTCAGGTGGGTAAACTTTAGAGAGAAGACATCATGCAATTTAATATTAAATGAGAATGAATTGAAACCTTTTATCTGCTTTTGCTATATTTGTAATTTTTAAACACTTCAAAGTAAACAAATTTTGCTTTATATTTAACAGTTTCGTTTCATATAAATCTCTGTTAATAAATTTTGATAAACAATTTAAATAAATGCAATTTTTTGTTAATTAATTGAATGATTTTCAATTTTAAATTGCGTATTCCAATTATTTTCAAAAACATTTGATTCGAAGCGGTAACAAATTCGAACATATGCTTGATTCGTTGAAATTTTTCCATAATGCATCGAAATTTATTAATTTTATTTCTAATACTGATCGTTTATCAAATTGTGACTGATGAAGAATCTGCTATTGAAACTAGTAATTATCAGTTAAGAAACGTGAAAGTCATTGAATACAAACCGATTTCTGGAGGTCTGTTGATAATGGTACCGAGAACATCCTATAAGTTTCGTTTTCGACTACAAAAGGATAAATCGAAGTTTCTTGCAACAGCTAATGTATTTATCTACGTAGACGATAAAATTAAAACATATACTCTTTCTGAAATACCAGGATCGACTATATACCAAGGAGTATTAAAGAATGAAAATAGATCATTAATTATTGGTTATTTTTACGAACATCAATTTATAGGAATTTTTCAGCATGGTTTTAGCACGTATTACTTGGAGCCAAAAAACGAATATTCTTTTAAAAAGGACGATAAAACTTCCATTATGTATAACGTCAAAGACATAGAATTAAGGCCATCTTACCCGAATGGGAAGTTAATGTGTGAAGTAAGGAAAAATGTAGGACATCTTAAAATGAAACCTTTCCGAGAAGATTATCATGTCGATACTACAATACAGAATTACAATTTGTTGAATAACAACTTACGAATGAGGTGAGTTTATAATATTTTACTTAAATTTTGAAAGGGACAACAAGCTTAAAACATTATCTATATTAATTTTTATATCTCTTTAAATAAGAATACAGTATTACTAACATTTAAACAATAATATTGTTATATTAAATATACTAGTTGTACAGTATATTAAAATCGATTACATGAGTAATTAACATTTACTTACTCGTGTAATCGATTTTAATGTAATGTTTGTTTTAATTCTAAGTAAATTTAGAATTAAAAAACATAAATAATTATAATTTTGATTAGTATGTAGTAAATAGAAAAAGTTCATCTTTTGTGGCTCTCCTTCACTTCATGATTCACTTTCAATGGTGAATCATGAGAGTCACTCGATCATTTTTTGGTTTATGATGCAATTCACGATCAGTTTTCAGAAGATTATTTCTTTACGTTGTTTATTTTCTTTTGTTGTTTTCAGACAAACAAAAACATGCTCGTTAGAACTCGTAGCAGATCATACATATACCGAATATATGGACTTTAATCGTGCCAAAATCATCGCAGAAATGCTTTTATACATCAAGATCGCCGATTACATATTCCGAAATACTGATTTCGACGGTGACAAAGAAGATATCGCATTCAACGTTCAGAAAATTACCATATTCGAAACCAAAAATCATTCCCGTAATATATTCGGAATGGAAACCAAAGATTATAAGGAATTTCTACAAAGCTTGACGAAGTATCATCATCCATATTGCATGCTAATCTGCTTCACTCACAGAGATTTTTGGACAAATAATCAATGCGCAGTTTCCAAAATCAATAAGATTGGAGGAATCTGTCCCGGACCGAAACCATTAGAAAAGAATAATAACGTTGGTTTTGTTACCAATTTAGAAAACAAAGAAATTATTCCTCGATTTAGAATACCGTTAAATTTAGTACACCAACTGGGACATGCATTCGGCTGCCGAGACGATCCTGAAGATAATCAATTTTGTAGTCCTGGTGATTTAAATCCCAGACATGGAAATTACATCATGCATCCGAATATATCGTATGGTGCTTTCAAGAACAATTGGAAATTTTCTACCTGTTGCAAAACCACTGTAAAGAACTTCATACAGCAATCAAGTAAATATTCTAAATGTTTTATAGTTTAATATTATTTATGAAATGAATTAAAATCTATTTATATTTGTCCACTATAAATTTAATTTTATATTATTATTTTTCTAATTAGGAATAAAAACGTGTTTGTTGAGAAGAGAGTTATCGAATTGCGGAAATGGAATCGTAGAAGAAGGAGAATTGTGTGATTGTGATTCTTCAACAGAAAATTGCACAGCTGTTCACAAATGTTGCAGAATTAATGAATATCCGTCTCAGTGTACACTGAGAAATGGCGTGCTTTGTTCACCTAGCAAAGGACAATGCTGTGACGACAATTGCGATATTATAGAATATAGCAAAAGGCAATCATGTTTCAGCAACATAGAATGCTTTAACGCTACTACGTTTTGCGATGGAATTTCTTCATTTTGTTCTGGTTTAATGCAACCAGACGGGACGCCTTGCAGACAAAATTCTCGAACCTGTCACAAGGGACAATGCAAAAGCAATGTCTGTCTCGATCACAATATGAAGCCTTGCCAATGTAAGACTCGTCATTCGGAATGTCATATTTGTTGTATGAATGAAACGAATACATGTCGAAGCGCAAAAGACTTCCAATTTTTTCCATCTAAAGACGAACTTTATTTGAAAATTCCAGGAACTTCTTGTAATAATGGATACGGGATATGTTCCAGGTGAGTTTTAGTAAATGGTAAATTTATATATAATCCGAAATTATATCAATTATAAGTAAAAGTTATCATAAAATTTTAGTTTATTCTCACAGAGTGACTGGGTGGATCATTCGTAAAAAGTCCAGCAACGAGTTGCCTAATTTTCCTAGCTCTTTAAATAAGAAAATTGTCTCTAGCGCCATTTGTTTTGAGATTTTATTTGAAACACTTTTATATTATTTACTAGTATGGAATGGTTAAAAGCTTAAGTTTAAAAAGAGAGACGAGTTTTATAAAAAAAAAAAAAAAAATTGCAAATGCTAATATTGAATAAAATATTCATTATGTCCTTCCCCACTGGAAAATGGCCGGATGCTGAGCGGTCAAGGTGGCAGCCTATTGCTCTGGGGAACCCGGAATCGAATTTTCCGGGGAGTGATCCGACCGAATATTTCGGCTTCCGTCCCTTACCACTCGGCCGCCCCATTTTGGGACTGGCCGAATGGGCTTCTTGTAAAAGGCCCTCTTAGTGCCCACAGGGCGGGAAGAGTTTAAAAAAAACGCACTCGAAAAAATAACATACAGCTTCCTTTTTCTTTCACCTTCCGATCTTTAACACTAAATTTTTAGTATAAATTCTAGAAATAAAATTTACAAACAATTAAAAAATGTTGATAAATATTTCCAAATATTTTAAATTAAGCGTATTTAATACGTATATTATTCATTTAGCTATGTACACTACATGATATTTGACAATGCTGCCTGTGAAGGTAGCCTTGTCAAATATCATGTACTGTACATAGCTAAATGACTGGACTGGCTACCTTTACAGGCACGCCTGTCCAGACACCCGATCGCGTGGATGACAGAGCTATCAGTTTTTTCTGTCTTTTCCACGCGTTTTTTTTTCTTTTTATGCACACGTTTAAGTATAACGGACAGGCGCGCCTGTAAATTATACCTGCCACGAATACCGGTACTCGTGTACTCGGGTTTAAGGACGCGTTTAGAAATTCTATTATTATTCATAAATCTGCTGATATATCAATACTAAACTAGATCAAAGACGTTATCCATTTGAATAAAATGTTCGAAAATAAACAAACTGATAAATAACTGATTACAACTGATGAATGTACAATGGCGCATATAGAAATATGGCGCCCAAAACTATTAGGTCTACTTTTGCACTGAATGATTCTAATCTGTAGTTTTAATTCTGAACTAATTTTATCCTCTACAAATTTTTAATTACAGAAATCGTAAAAAACCAATTTCTTGTTTAGAATCTGTACAATAAAATGTAATTTTCCTTACCCAGCTCGCTTCGCTCACCCACTATCCTCGCGAGAATAGCCCTCTTTGAAAATACCCTAATCGTTTCGCTTCCTTCGCTCAATCCCATTGCATTTCGTTTTCCACTCAACTTTATCTCCATTCTCCCAATGGCTTCTCTCTCTTGTTTCCAATATAAACAATTCGTAACAAAAATTTCGGGTGCTTCATTGATTTTCGATGCTGCTGTTTCTAATTTTTTCCCAGTAACGAAAGTGTCGTAACGATTTTAAGCTAACAATTTTATAAAGAGTAGAAATGTTACTTATTACTCGTATATTACCTTACAGAAATGGATCTTGTATACGTAAAACTATATGGAAGATGTATAGCACTTGGAATTATCTTACACCTCTACCGTTCCTACTGGTTATTGTTGTTGCCATAAGTTGTTATCACAGTAATCAACATAAAAGAGCGAGTATAGTGTTATTAATGAAAAAGTATCCTTTAAGAAAGAAGGGAGGAAAACCCGAAATTAAACGGAAAGTAAAGAAACCTAGAAGGAAAATAAAGAAGATAAAAAATAATGTGTTAAAACCTAAAGAATAATTTTCATTTCTTGAACGTTACAACATTTGAATAACACGACATCATAAAGAAATATTGCACACTTGAAATACATCATAAAGGAGTATTGCACACTTCAAATACATAAAAAAAGCGAAAGAGTATTTAATTGTATTTTGCAATGTTTCAGTGATGAAACTAACTTGAACTTCTTTTATATACAGTTATGTGTTTCGTGATTATGTATTTAAATTTACATCTATAAATTAAATAAACATTGAATAATATTTGTGTGATTAAATAAATATAAAACAAAATTTATCAATTAAATATAGTTAAATAAAACATTTTTAGTTTTATTCTTGAAATGGGTTCTTTCGATATTTTGAATAAAATTTCTTTTATTTACTCCGGGTTCTCACTATCAATGAGGCGATTAATGATTTCCTGAGGTATCCTTTGCCAAGCTGCATCCACTGCGGCACGCATGTCGTCTATGGTATGTGGCAGTGGACCCCGGTGCACCTCACGTCGGATGAAGTCCCGCAGATGTTAGATGGGAGTGAGATACGGCGAGGCTGCCGGCCAGGAAAGGATATAAATTTCGTTCAGGCTGGTGAGAGTTTGCCGTGCGACGTGCGGTCGCGCATTATCTTGCTAGAACGCCGTGTCGGGTGAGGCCTGCATCAGTGACCGAACCACAGGCTCCACAATTCTTGTGACATACTGGTCCGCTGTCAGAGTACCGAAAATATGCCCCAAAATCACGCTTTGGGAAGCATCACGTTTACTGATTGAACGTGATGCTTCCCAAAGCGTGATATTTGATTTGGGACCGGGGAAACGCTCGGCGAAAAGAACTGGCACGTATCTTTCCCCGGGATACACCATATCCGTATACTGCCGTCATTCTTCCGCAGACAAAAGCAGGATTCATCCGTAAACAATACCCAATGTGAATAAAATAGGGCAGATAACAAAGAATTTGAATTAATTATTGAACTTAATTAAAGCAAGCACCGCTTAACTCCTGGAGTCCATATACAACGGACGTTCCTTAAGATTATAATAGAGCTGAAAAATTCGTTGCCTGTAACTGTCCTATGTTTATATATATTTAAATACGTAAATGCTTATCCTATGTTAATAAATACTTGCCGTATACCCCTGATATACCAGCATGTCGGTTTATCCCAGAGGAATGCCGTCATGCCGATTTAAGTGAGTCATGCATCGTTATCGTTTTGTTTAATGCACCTTTCTAGAAGGTGCATTAAACAAAACGATAACGATGAATTAAAAACTTTAATCAAAGTTTTTAAGTTCAAGTTCTTGCACTTTAAATAATAATTTAAGTAAGTAATTTAAATAATAATTTCAAGTTCTTGCACTTTAAATAATAAGTTCAAGCACTTTAAATTAAAAACTGTAATCAAAGTTTTTAATTTAAAGTGTTTGAACTTATCATTAAACACACAAACTATTTTAAAACGATACACATATAAAAAATTAACAAATCATATGCAAAAACTTAAGTTTTTTAGTTTTTGAACAAACATTTCTAACGTTTTAGTGTTTTTTCAATGTTTTTATATGATGGTTCCCATTACTCCACGTGGCTGGGGCTCAGTGGAATGTTTTTTTTTTTTTTTTAATTAAGAAAATATAGAGAGATACAAATACTTTGATACATGCACTTTATTTCTTAGAGTACACTGTTTTCATCATTAAAATAACTTCTCATGATATTGTTAAGTTTTTTTTAATAATATGCAAAATATCTTAAGTGGGCCCCATTCCTCTACTTTCCCGGGAACTACACCCATTAAAATCGGCTTTATGTGAAATATGACAGAAAGGTGTTATTTGCCAGTCATTCCGCGAAAATACAGTGTGTTACATATAGCTTATATGAGTAATACGCATGTAAGATTTGTTTAAATGCACTTTATAATGTTCGGTTAAGAAATTAAAATTTTAATTTAATTAATTAAAAAATCCACCAACCTGTGACTTTGCGTAACTTTTCCGGAAAAAATATTCAGAATTGTGGTGGAGTCATTTTTGTTATGCTAGTTTTTTTAAAATCTCTATATTGTTAATTATTATAAAATTTCTCACTTTCTGTCATCCAATAAATCTATTTTATACAAAGTAATTTTTGCCGTGAAAATAAAAATTTTAAATTCAATTTAATGACTTAATCCTATTAATATATTTCTCACTATATACATTTTTAAGTAACAAAAGCATAGAATATACTGTGTTTTTGAACGCAGGGAAAAAATTAAATGTACGTAATGAAATTTTTCTTTATTAAATTACTTCTTAAATAATATTTTAGTATTTCTTTTTTTTTTTGTTTTTACTTTCGTGGAGCGTAAAAAAAATCAAAAAGTTCCAAGCGCCCAAATTGAGATTTTTGTATGGTTCTGTTGCTTATGAGAGTTCTCATCACTTACAAAGATGTCGCGACCCTGTCACAAATGGAAAAACTATAAATACAAAAATTGGATTTGACTGCAATTGTGATAAAAATCACTGCAGCTCTCAAACGGTCCTATGCACTTGGGACCTAGTGAATATCGTATCGAATTCTACGGTAACAAGAAAATCTGACCTTTTCTGCAATCCTACAATATAATGGGTTTCAAAACTTTTCATTATCACATTTAAAGTAATAATTTACTTTTTTAAAAATAATTTTTAAATGAATTCCATTAAATATGATCAATTTTTAAAGTAAACAAGGCAGAAAAAATTCTTTGTTAAGAATTTTTTGTTAAGAATAGAATTTACAGTGAATACAAAAAAATTCTTTGTTAAGAATTTTTTTCTATTCACTACAATGACACAATTTTGTTTTTGTTTGCAAGGCTGTAAACACGAGTAATTTTAATATTAAATAAAAAACTTACAGTAAACTTTAAAAATTTGAATAATTTTATTCATAAAAAATTTATACACGTGTAAATTATACATATTTAATTTAACAGAATTCTTTAAATTCTACAGCAAAGATTTTGCAGTCATCAATCACCGCATTATATTTTTAATATGCTTAGAGAAGAATCTGACGAAGATTGAACAGGAAATTTTATAGGAAAAAAACATTTTATACATTCTATAAGGCTAATTATATTTTCATTATACCTTAAATTTACCTTGAAATAGATTATCTGATAAATTTTTTTAAAATTTCATTAAAAAATTTTTCAGACTTGATTTTTACGAATATTTCTACTTCATTTTAATTTGGTAGATTTAATTACAATTTCAAAATGTTTGTTTTAAGTTTCATTAAATTTATTTTTAAATATAAAATAATATATAGGCTATAATTTGAAAATTTGTTTAAGGTTTGGTTTATTTCTTTATGGTAACGCGACACGTGGGCGATCTGCCGAATAGGATGCCCACCGGGAAAATTTTATATGGGAAACTGGTCCCAATTTACGTGTTAAAAACGTGAATAAAACCCGAAAAACTCCACATGGCCAGCCTGTTTACGAGGAGCGAATCCACGAATCCCTCCTTACCAGTTTTCGGTGGTGTTATTCACTCGGCCACTGATGGGCTCGTAAGTTTAGAAAGGAGTTACTTTGATGGCTAATCTGCCTGTATCTGAATTTTTATGTAGTCGTTGTAATATTTTCGATAAGCGTATTTATAAAACAGATAATAATAAAATGTTGATGAAAGATGAAGTTAAGATCATAGCCAAGTTGTATAATAAATTTTATATTGTTTCACCATATTTGTACCAAAAAGTTAAGGTGCCTGTCTCATCTCACTATTTAGGAAAGATGATTTATTATGAAGGGATGAGAAATGGAACTAATATCATATGTATTTTAATATAAGGAAAGTATATATTCCTATAGGCCTATAGTTCTAATAGCGTGTTTTTTATTTACAAGATACACTATTATTTTATTGTATTACACGTGTAAATATTGAATATGTTTTCGTTTAGATTAAAATGTTTTTTGTTTTCTGCAGACTTAATATTGTCTCTTTTGGTGCGATATCTTTAAAACTGATGAAAAAATATAAAATTGATAAAATGTTATTTATTCTACCATATCATATACAGTCGACCCCCCTATAACGTGGGCTCCTATAACGGAAATTCCTATAACGTAGCGAAAAAGTTGTAGCAATATTCGTATAAAGGAACTCCTAAAACGTCGTCGCTGACTCGTGTTGCGACAAGATTGATAAAATCTGGACCAATAGTGGATGACCAGCCGAACTACTTTCCGCCGTCCAGCGCCACGCTACGGATTGTTTAGGCGGCTAAATTGAGTTTGCTATCGTCTGTACAGTATTATATATTAATTATATATAAATTAGGTACGGTATATATAATTATATATTAACTTAATTTATTGTAACTTTATTATAATTATATATATGCTTTCTGCCGCCTGGCAACACGCTACGGAGATTTTAGGCTAGTAAGTTGAGTTTATTATCGTCTGTACAGTATGTAAATTAGGTACCGTAAGTCTAATACAGCACTAATTTTATACATTTCTTGTGAAAGAAACACTTCTTATTCAACGGCCATAAAAATTATTTATATTAATGATGTCTCCAAAGGTCAAGTTATTTTTATGCGAAAAATTCGTTATTAGAAATCGCGGCCGTCGTTTAATGTGCTGTTCCGCGATGAAAACCAGCTTTAAGCAACGGCGTAGTCGAACGGTACACACTCGGTAAGTAATCCTATAATTTTTTGTTTGTAGCATAGTTTATACAGATTATTCCCAAAAAATTATACGTGTTTTGGAAATGCTGAGTGGAATTAGTCTAGAATCGGTTAATTTTATAGAAGAAAACCTTTCAAACAGCCTTAGTCCGTAAACTTCACACCTGTCGGGCTGCGATTGGCTCATGTATTTAATGATTCCTACAACGTAAAATTCGATTAACGTGGAACGTATCTAAGCGTTATAGGAGGGTCTACTGTACGATTTTAACTTGTTACTAGCATTGATTTTTCCATATGCAACTTATCACAGTGCGTCATCTTACCAATCCTAGTAGGAGAGACGGCAAAAAAAGGAGTACAGTATCTTAAATATATTTGTCATGATTAATTTCTAAACAGCACTTTTTCTAAAGAGATTAACAATTATAGAATGTTTCACTATAATTCATTCATTGATGTGTGCCGTATTACTGGATATAGAGCGATTTTCCGAATAATTCATCTTGTTATATGAATTTCTTGTTATAAACCTACTAACTAGTCGTGTAAATAAACTATTAATTAAGCAATACGAAGCCAAGATAAAACGCAATCTTTTATAACAAATTAAATTAGCCATTTGAAAGTACACATTGCAAGCTATTTTTCTAAGTAGTCGCCATTCCTTTCTAAACACTTTTACAAAGGCAAACATTTCTTTCTGAAAAAATTTTCTACTTGATGATTTGAACAAGTTTTTGACTGCATTTTTAACTTTATAATTAATTGTGAAAGTATAAACTATCAAGATTTTTTTAAGAGGTCCAAAGTAAAAATCAGAGGGTGCTAAATCCGGACTAGGCGCTGAATAGTCCATTGTTTCCCAATGGAAGTAATGAACTGAAGTCTGATGTGCAAGTACGGCAAGTTGCATTATCGCGCAGCAATCAAATATTGCAGGCGAGTTAATTAGCGAATTGAGCTGAAAAACTTAAATAGAGCCAAGGAAAATCATTTTTGCTGACTTTTTATATCTGACATAAAAAATACAATTTAATTATATACAATAGACGGCATCATATCCGAGGTTTACGAAAAAACGAATTTAAAACAATTCTTAAACAAATTTACAAAAAAAATCTAAAACAAAAAATATAGTATTTAAAACAATTTTTTCTCCATTTTTATTTATCAAAAATGAGTTTCAGACTTCATCATCTTGAGTAGTAAAATAGCATCATTTACTTTAAAAGAATTCGTCCGTCATTCTCCATAAACTACAGGGCTTGGAATTTTACGTGAAGCTATAAAGATAACAGTTTCCTGGATAAACATCAACAACATCAATCAGCAATGATAACCGATGCAGAGTCATAGCTTCTGCATAATGATTTCTCAAGTTGCTGTTTTCCAAATCGTTAACCATAAAAGAACTGCATGATTCGCCTTTATTATACAATACTATAAAATGGTTTAAAACAATGCAATATAAGGGTTAAAAAGTTTTAAAAATGAAAATCGATAATAATACAGTATATAATCGTATAAATTTTATACTTTTTGTAAACAAATTTCCAGATTAATTGTGATCTTAAATGTTAATTTAGATGTTAAAATTTGAGATTTAGGAAATCTAACAAAATACATTGTATACTCTTTCAATATTTATATCATATTAAAACACATTTAATTCTTCTAAATCTCTCTTATAGTGTTAGACTACAATATCCTAAAAGTACAATTTCGATCGAGGGAAGTCAATCAATATAGTTATTTACATTAAAATTAATATAATATAATTAATTGGGCTGCAATTTGAAAAATTGTAGACCTATAAATTCCCACTTTCGTCCGTCCGGCTGTCTATTCTTAATCTCGAGAATGGTGTTAGATAAACTAAATTGAAGACCAGATATGGAAAGCGTAGTTTATTAAAGTTTTGCTTTTTTACTATAATAAAATAGTTAATTAATAATATAGTTTAAACAGGGAAATATTATATGTAACGAGAGATTCAAATCCATTAACTTTAATGATAATAATAACCGAAATTTTGAGAACCAAATAAAAGAAAGCACAACGCTATCTCTCACTTCTCCATTCCAAATCCAATAATCACAGCCATTGAGTCCCCACTTTTTTTAAACTTCATTTTTCATTTTTGGCTTTTCCGAAGTATTGACACAAAACGCCTTTTGTTCGTTCTCACCATAGATTCGCCCATGTCCGGCTAGTGGCAACAGACGGAGCCTGACATAAAAGAGAGTAGAGCTATCGAATTCAGTGAGATTCACCGTTAAAGATGCTTCATTATATCACAATAGGTCAATTGTAACATCACTAAATTCTATAAATGTAACAAAATATCAGCTGAGTATTGCATTTCGCTACATTAAGATATAATTAGATATTATTTTATTCAAAAACACTCAAAACGTTTATTAATCATATACGAATATTGTTTCAATGAAAACAATTCTAGCTTCTTGCAGCAGCGATAGGCTATGCTGTATTCATTTATTCAATAAACCAGTTTACGAGACGTATTATTAAAGTACATTTGATATTAGGCGTATAACCTCATGTTGTAATTACTTTTACATTTTAACTATTTAATTTTTCACTATACGGCTGCTAACAGAGGAAAAAGAGATCGAATCAAAAAATGACCCCCACGTTTTTACATTTTTGAAGTCAGAGGACCTTGATACGTCGTGAAATGCAAAAGAAAAATAAAGTGGGTGTTTTCTCTATGTATGAATATTATTTTGTATGGGAGGCACGATTTTGTTTACCCAGTTTAATCTAAATAACTCCTGTGTCTTTCGTCAAAAATTTCTGAAATTTTGTAGGGAGATCCGCGTATTAGGGAGATTGATGCTGTTAAATTTTTGTAGTTAAAGGTTGAGGGATAGGAAGACAGAGGGATGTCATATGCCATATCTCGAGTGGGGTCGGACTTTAAACATTTTAAAATTAATAAATGATTTTATTTAATATAATATTAAAACTTTATTTATATTCTACTTTTATGAATTATTTTTTTCAAAACACTGAATTGTATATGAAATTTAATTAAATATTTATTATGAATATAGAACATTAATTGTTTCCGTTGTTAACAGAAACAATTAATTTCCTCTAGTCCTCACCACGTGGCTGCCACCAATGTGAACCGATGTTGATGTGCTGATGGCAGGATATGTAGCAGTTGCTGTGCATGCAAATTTGCTTCTTCTAGTCATCATCCAATGGTAAGAGACAGCTTTCTGTGGTGAGGGACATTTTTCACATTTAGATGATAGGAAAAGACACTATTGCAGCTGCTTTTACTATGACCTGGTAGTCTGTTTGGGGCGTCGAGAGGCTGACTCCGTGAACGTGTGCCCTGACGTAATCACTTCCCCAACACTTGCTCACATCAGTTCAGAATGGTCTAGATCAGGGGTCGGCAACCTGCGGCTCGCGAGCCACATGCGGCTCTTTAGTTCCATACGCAAATATTATTTATTTTATAAAAACAAAAACATTTAAAAATCGTTCTGAATCGATTAACAAGGATTCGGCACCGATTCTATCTCTCAGCCACTTGTACTCGCTTTTCATCGCACCCCTCCCCCGTGACACGCGTCGTCACTGTCGTCAGTCCGTCGGAAGCTCTCGAATGACGCCGTCGTCGGATGTTTCTATGAGGTTTAATTCGCTTTCGACGCAAGACAATTCTGAATAAATAGATTAGTTTTTTTTATCAAAAACTTTATTTATGCGAGTACTATTTATTGTTGGCAAGAAAAAATTTTGTGGCTCTTTAAAAACTTTGAAATTTTGTAAATTGTAATTTTTGGCTCTTCCGACTCAAAAGGTTGCAGACCACTGGTCTAGATGGTAAAAATTATCGTAAATTCAATATTTCAAATTAGTAACAACACTACTAACAGAATACGTACAGGACTGCTAGTTTTTTTTTTTAAGGCCTCTTCCCGCTCTGAGAGCACCAAGAGGCCAATAACTATCAATGAGAAATGTAAAATGTTTTCTACTGTTTAATGTGAAGAAGGAGTGAAACGTATACATACTATTTAAGGGAGTGTTGCCTGCAGAGCAAGGGTGCTGTAAAGGTGTTAAGAGAAACCTGCCAACATTGTTAGGGGATGATTGGGATAGGACAGAAACAGTTCAATGAGAATAGCAGAGAAATAATATACTCCTGCAGAACAATTTACTAGTCTTATGCTAATGCATTTGAGATAGAACACCGACCGGAAGAGGGCGCAAATACTTTTTTTTTTTTGCTCTAAATAGAAGGTTCTTTGAAGCGAATTCGAAGAGAATTAATGCAAAAGAAACAGCAAAAGAAATAAATATATGCCGTCTCTACTAAATTGGGCTATTGGACTACGGAATTGGCTACGGAATTGGGCTAGAAACCAGACGCAACCAATCACCAGAGAGGCGTGTACAGTGTTTGTTGGTACAGATGTGAGTGCAAGTAAGCAGGAAAAGTTTGGTTATTGAATGCAAAAATGTTTCTAAGAACTGGTGCCTGGATGAAAACCAACCAATGTGACCTATCTATAATTACTTAATAATTAATGCCTACCTCGGGAACCACTAGGTTTTTTTTTTTTTTTAATAAATAGATTGCACTACAATCACGCTGAACACACATAAATAGAACTTATTTTTAAGGGGAGGTATGGGTGGGGGGTGGCTTGTGGGACTTAAAGTCCCAGGATCCTGGTTATTTCTATCAGGTTGCTGGAGGGAGTCAATGTGGTGATTTTGCTGCTGGATGATTTGATTAAAATTTTTCTCGAGCTCCTGGATCAAAAAGCTTACTCCAGCCAGGCTTTGAATGGCTTTGTCTTTAAGTTCTGTCCGCATGTTACGGTTGGCCTCTATACACTCTTTGACGGTTAATAGCTTCTCTTTTATTCCTTCTTCTAGCTCCATGATGATGTCTTGAGACTTATCCATTCTAACTCTTTAGGTATTAATTTATTGGATTGACTTTAATTTTATTTATATACTATTCCTACTATTATTTATATACTATTCCTACTGTATTATTTTAAAACTTTACCTAACCCAAGCACCAGAATGAATAAAAACAGTTCCTCACAAAAACAGCAACACGTCTTAACAGAACACACTCCTGAACTGGAAATCCAGGACTGCTAGTTAACAATTAATTAACTTAACTATTATTAATTTTTAAAATTCACGATAATGATTCAATTTTTAAAATTTCTTGTATTTATAACAGTGTCGGACGTTATACTTCTATCTTGGCAACTTAGATTAAGTTCTTTTCCATCTGTATATTGTCGTATTTTATTACTCAAACACTGATGCAGTCGGTCGTAAAAACTTGTGACGAAATCTTTACAAGTGCTAATTTGAACACTATTTTTAGCAACTCTTTCGTGTTATTTTTAAAATAATTCGAAAAATTTATATAAAACTTCGAAGCAACTTTATATTTTCAATAAAAAAAGCAATTTTCAAATAGGTTAATTTTTCAAAATTAGATCAAAATAAAAACTTTAACTTCTAGAACTAGGACAAAGATTCATTTGACAACATTTATACTCTGAAGATAAATATATAAGTTATACAGTTGTGAAATATATTAACAACAGGGAAAAATCTAAGAGAGAAAAAGTCTACAAGAGAAATCAATTTGCTAATGTTTCATTGCATTCTCACAATGTGATAAGTAACACATCAAGAAGACACCAAGATTTATGTTCGTGTTTCTTCCTTCCCGCATTATCTCAACATCTAAGAGTCAGTTGGCTTGATGAGTTGTTATCTCTCTCTTTAATATATACATACATCATCTATTAATCATTTCTATCGTGCCATTACTTATTTGATCCTTCACCTTCAATCTCTCTCTATTGTTTATTTTTAATAAGTTTTCTTTTTTCAGACTATACCAAATATACTCACTACACAGACACGTTAACTTATTCTTGCTTCTTTTATTTTTTTTTGTAATATTTTTACTCGTTCTGGTTGTCTGATATTCTCATTTTTTAGTTTCTTTCTTAATAATACCGCCATTACTCATTTTGTTATTGTCATTTCTGACCTTTCCACCTTTTCTTTTCTTTCTTAATATATCTGTTTAATGCTACATCACAGACTTGATTACTGTTCCATTTATATTATTGATATATAAAAGTATACGTATAACAGAAAAAATATTAAAATAATTTAGTTTTAATTAACTTAATGGGTAAAATAAATATAAAAGATTTTAATTATTTATTTCATGAAAAACATCTTTAAATGACAACTGCCTTTTTGATAAGTTTTCTCTAAAATATGAATTTTAATTGAATTAAAGTTAATAAATAATGGTTAATTAATTTATCTAATTTTAATTTCATTTATAAAATATATAAACCATTCATTAATATAATTCAAAAAATTAAATGCTTGTTTCTAAATTCCTGTCCAAGGTATTGGCTATTATTATCTATATAATTTCTTTAAGAAAATATAAATTTTTAGCAATGAAAATTTATGAAATACTTTCTTACAGAAGAAATTGATTTCAGAAACTCGACATTAAAAATTCTTTATACTTCTTCGTAAATCTTCAGGCTATTAACTTTTCTCTAGTTTATTATTCTTCTTATTTGATATGATACAGAACGGAAAAGAAATTTATAAATGCAGACATTTTATATAAAAATAAGTCTTGAAGCTAATGAGAAATATATGAAAAAATATTTATCATTGATAATACCCATGAATAATATTATTTTAAAATCCAAAAAAATTTATGAGATAATATCAATATGAATAATTTAAATTTTCTGTATATTGCAGAAATATTTTTTTTATTTATAAAGAAGTTAACTCGTACTGCAAGCCGGTGGATCCTCTGTGTTTCTGCATCTTTCCATCGGACCAGATCATCCCTGATACTTTTTTCTTGCATTAGTCTTCTTTTTTTCCTTTCTCCCTTCTCTTCCTCCTCCTTCTCTTCCTAGCTTAAACATTTGAGTAGGTGTTCGTTTTCTTTCTTCTTCTTCTTGTGTACTCTAAAAATCTATATCGTAGAACTCTAATTTTACTACCTAATTCCTGGCTGAAAAACAAAAATTGAAATTTGAAGAGATTATGATAAAATATATATATATCTTGCGTTTACCAATGGTCCGCCTCGTTAAAGGTACTGTACAATCGCATAGAATTTTGTGGATTTTACGTGTCTACGGTTAAAATAGAGAACAGTTTCATATAGAAAGTCCTCAGAAGTCATTCTACTCCTGGCAGATCGCCCGTGTATTGTTTTGCCATATACCATCAATTCAAATCTTCGAGAAATTTAATACAATTAAAATTTTCATTTTTGTATTTTAAATTTAAAAATTCAACCAAAAAAATCGCAATTCAAAAATTACCTGCGCAGGAAATTGAACTTCGCCCAATTGCTCAGAAATTTTTATCTCTTTTATTGCGTCTTTTATACCTTATGAAATACATTACTTTGAATTTAGGATGTTAATTAGCACTAAGATATTTATAGAAACAGCTAAGTAGACTGAAAAAATCGATATCATCAAAGTTTTTAGTGTATTACGAGTGTTCAATATATATTTTGTCATATTATTTATTAAATTTTTCTCTTAGAAAAGATATGTTTACCTTCTACATAACAGATAAATGTTAATCAATGTAAAATAACAAACGAACATAAGTAAAAGGACAAAGGCAGCTAAGGTGTTAGCCTACAGCTCTATCGAACCTGAGAGGTAAAATAACGCCTGGAAGTTTTGAGGCAGCCTGTCCCGGATATGATCCTGATCATCCGGTCGACATATCGTATGCCTAGCATAACTTGCGATTGGCTTGAAAAAAAGCTCTTGTAGTGTCCATAGGACGAAGAGTCAAAATAATAAAACAACAGAAAAATAAACAAAAGCAACAATAAAATAAAGTTTTAAAATTCTGAAATGTAGTGTTTCTTCATTTGAAAGCTTACTCGGCTTGTAGGTCTATTTTATATGGAATGATCATAATTAAAAAGTAGATATTTAGAGCTCTCTGTGAATGAATTATTGAACGAATGCCAAATAAATTCTATATAAATACTGTCCTGAGTAAGGGGTTGCGATTTATAGAAAAAAAAAAAAATTACTTTAAGCAGAGTCAAATTTTGCTTTAACAGCAAAATTAGGCACTGCTTTCTCTTAATGTGAATTATTGGGATGCAATGCTCAAATTGCAGACCTGTAAACTCCCACTGCGTCCGTCTGCTTGTCTGTTCTTCGTTAATGTCGAGAATGGAGACCCAGATTAACTATATGCAAACATACGGTCTGAACCGGAATCAACGGAATGAAGTAGAAGACCGCATCACTCTGTTGTTTTCAGGAAAAATCTAACGTAGAGGGACATGACACTACTGAAATCAAGAGCATACATTTTAAACTTAAATTAATTTAAAATATGATTTATAAATTTATTGTTATATTATTAGAAACTATTGTATGTTTAGTCTAAGTTTTGTTGCTGCTCAATATAATTTTTCCAAGATAAAAACAATAATTGATTTTATGAATATTTTAAAATCAAACGACTAAATATAAATAATTCAGAATGTAAGATTTAATCCATAAAAATTTATTTATTTAAAAAAAAGTAATAAAATAAATCTGAGATAAATTAAGGTATTTTGTTATACGTGAATAACAATGAATTGCAAAAGCAGAATCGATTAAAGTCTTTTCTCCATCTTAAAGAATTGTCAATTTTTTTTGTATCTCATTTATTCAATTCTCTTCGATTTTTTGCCAGAAATTTTTGTAACGAGTATTAAGCAATCAATTGTTTAATGTTTAAACAGATGTTTATTCATCTTAATCCGAAAATAAGAGAAGTTGCAGAAGATTATGTATATGCAGAAATAGAAAGAAGCAATCTCAGATTGCCTTACGGTTTCAGTCATCATCAATATTGTCGTCATTCTGATCGTCACCATCATCGTCTAAATCATCATCCTTTCTAGGTTCTTAAGGCTGGTTTTTAAATCGTAAAATAGTCTAGAAACAGAAAACAAAAATGGAAAAGTGAACTTTTAGAACTTTCCGTTTACCATAATCCAAACAGAAACTTTAGAGTAGAAAATATTGAATACTTCAACTTCCGTTTCTGTTAGCATCTACCATCGTGTTATGATCAATAGAAAAACATAACAGTTATGACATAGTGGTGAGGATTTATATCTTGCTTTATCTAAAAAAATGGCAGACTATTCGAAAGAGCAAGACAAAGCGAAGAATTGGAATTGTTTTTAGAAGAGATCAAGAAGTATTCTTTTTTCTGTAATAAAATAGACAAACAATATAAAAATGTCAATCTTAAGAGGACAATATGGTCAGCTATTGTAGACTAATTGTTACAACCGATTTAATTCTGCTTGAGATATTCTGGAATTATGGAAATAGAATAGAAAATGAAAGAAAAAGAAATCTAGTTTCACGGTAACGGGCAAACCTGCCTTCATACCAAATTATTTGATTCGAACTTTTGCTATATTTTCTTTGGCCGTCTTTCTTTCTTATTCCTACAGTATAGTGATTCAAGATCTTTGGGATTCTATTTCTCTTAACAAAGGAATATTTATACTGTGTACTTTCGAAACTACTTTTTCTTCTTTCTCATCTATTCAAGAACGTATTGAGTCTCTTATGAATTTACCTATTCCATTGGTTCCTGTCTCGTGCTTTTGTCCAAATTTGATACATTTCAGAAAAGGTTGTTCCAGAAAAGAATTTCGCCCAGGTAATTCGGAATTTTCAACTTTGCCTTTTTTTTCTTTCCTTTTCTATTCAACAACACGTGGCAAATGTCTTGGTTCTATCCAAGAAATGTAGCCAAAGAAATTGTTGTTCAGTGTTGTTAGTATTGATATCCTCTCACATTTAATATTTTTTTGTATTCGATTTAATGTATCCTATTTATTTTACAGTGGCATTTCAAATAATTTTTCCACCACCTCCTTTGTTCAAAAAGTTTTATGTTATTGTCATAAGGCTGAGTTATTTTAAAATATTACACTTAGAATTCTACTTTATTTTGTGTATTGCCATTATAGGGTTGATCAATAACTTTTTAAACGCGATATTTATGAATAACACGTAAATAATTTCAATATCTAGCAGTTAATAAAAGACATATATTATTAAAAATATAGCTAAATCATTCATTCTGAAACTCCAAAAGTCAGTTAACCATTTTAAAGCGTGTATTGCTATATTTATCAAATAGCTGATTACTTCCCATAAGAAAGTTATTTTATATGAGATCCAAGTTTACAACGTTTACACGTACAGTACTTTCAGAAATTGCTCAACAAAATCTGCATCATCGACCCAACAGTAAGAAGTAAACTGACTTTTGAACCACCCGTATTCATTGATTATTACAAACACAAGAAAAACAATAGTTTACTTTTTACTTTCAAAATACAGTAGTCCCTCGTTATATCGCGCTTGTCGGGAGACAAAAAATAAGCGCGATATAAAGAGAGACTACTGTATTAGGAAATGCTACAACATGCCTCTAGAGCCACCATACTCAACCTTTTTTTTCTCGGGCCACATACACATGATAGCTATTACACGCGGGCCGCAACATAACAATTATAATAAAAAACTGGCTTAATTTCTCACTTACCCTAGAAATTTAGTGTGACTATTGATATTGAGAACATTTTTTCACAATTTCATTTAAATCTTTTTTTTTTTAATACTCTTTCCGCCCTGTGGGCACTAAGAGGGTCTTTATAGCAGGCTCATAGCAGGCACCATTATAGCAGGCACCATTGTGGGCCTGGCCGAACCCAGGCCCACAATGGTGCGACCAGTCGTGAGGGACGGGGCCCGACATATCCGAACGGACCACTCCCCGAAAAATTCCTGGAGGATTCCCTGACCCGACTGGATTCGATTCAGAACGGTAGGCTGTCAATTCATTTAAATCAAATTTGTAACTGCTGCATGCTACTCGTAAAACGGCATCCAGGTGTGAATCAGTAAGCCAGTTTCTATATATGTTCTTTGCATACTTAATTTTTGAGTATGACGTTTCACATAGATACATTGATGCGAACAACGTAAGTAAAATTTGAGCACATTTTTTAGTCTTATATTGATCGGGCACTACTTTCCAGAAGTGGTAATTATTTCCAGAAGTCACCATAATTATTTTCCTCTCTCTTTCACGTCCGGGCCACTCACAAAAGCTCAGCGGGCCGCATGTGACCCCAGGCCGCAGGTTGAGTATTGTGGCTCTAGAGAGTTAAGATAAGATATTTATATCACATGCAAAATAACGATACTAATAAAATATTCCTAAATACTCTTCGTATCCCTTAATCATATATTAACCAGATATAGATATAGCACAATAAATATTCTGAAAAATTTTATGAATAAAATATATCGACAATAAAAGTCAAATGCAGAATGATCATTCTGTATTTGACTTTTATTGTCGATATATTTTATTACATCTTATCAGATGTAAGAAAATATATTGATGATGGAAGCAAAAGTTATAAATATTTATATATTTTATGGTGGAATGAAAGAAATTATAGAATATAAATCAAATGTTTTATCTAGCTTTTGCTTAACTGAACACGTATATGAAATAATTCAAGGGTTTCTATGTTTTTGTAATGTGTTGTCTACGTAATTGTTATTTTATTCTGTCATTTTGTTTCTCAAACAATAAGTTATTGTTTTTTAAATATAATCTATATAAATAAAAATGTAAATGTTCGTTCAAAATCTTAAATCTCCGAAAGTTCTTCACCGATTGCTTTGAAATTTTGAAACAACCTTGCATTCGAATACACGCGTGTTTTTATATTATACAGATATCGAATTCTCCCCCCCCGCGGGTTAGAGGGACAGGATTAAGGCTTACAGTGAAGAACTCGGCTTCTATTATACTATTTTAGATACTGCTTTTTTGCGTTTTTGATTGCGTTTTAATAGGGTACGTCAAGAGAATGTACACTAAGAAGGAAGTTTCCGAAATTTCCCCCTCGGGGAGTGTTACACATTTATAATAGATACATTTTGAGCCACAGCAACGCGTGACCGGGTACAACTA
Organism: Centruroides sculpturatus; assembly: GCF_000671375.1. Classification (NCBI taxonomy): domain Eukaryota; kingdom Metazoa; phylum Arthropoda; class Arachnida; order Scorpiones; family Buthidae; genus Centruroides; species Centruroides sculpturatus. The sequence goes on along the minus strand of NW_019385665.1, from coordinate 153,813 downwards.
ATTTCGAATAAAAGATATTTCTAAATAGTTGAAATATTCACTTTCTTCTCATCAAGTCCGCATACAAATGAAAGTCTTTCGATACAGTAATAAATGAAACAAATTTTTAAAAATTTGGCTTTTCATCTTTCAAGTTTCTGTTGCTTTTCAAAGGAAATTTTTAAATTAATTAAATTCATTATATATAAATTATAAACAATAATTAACGCGTGTATTTTAATCAAAAACTATCTTTTATATTTTATGCATTTTGAAGAAACTAATTGCTTTCTTACATAGAGGTTTCGATAACGGAGATGCACACCAGTGGCCTAGTGGATAAAACCATTGAACAGATAGTTGATCGTGGGTTTGTGTCACGTCAACGGGGCTGGTCACGAGGAGTTTGCGAGCTTTCTTCACATTAGTAACACCTAAATAGGACAGTTTCCTATGAAAGACCTCCCGAGAGTCATCCTCCCTCGGCAGATTGCCCATGCTTCATTTTGCCGTATAAGCTACAAACCTTCAATAAAAGAACAAAATAATTGTTTAAATTCTAATTTTAAATAATATCTAATAAACAGATTTATAATACAATTCAATCTATGAATCGAATTAACGGAGTTTTAGAGACGAAGACATTTAAAGAAATCAATCTGTTGCTTTAGTGGATCCGGGTTCAAACCCGGACGAGCAACTCCTGAGAAATCTTTCATGGTATTATTTATGAGATTATTTAGAAAATAATAAAGAAAATCCAAACCAATTAATTATAGATGAACATTAAAGATACAGACCATGGGCGAAAAGCTGGCCACTTTAGTTTGCCATTAATTAACACTGGCAGAGTCCATCTTTCTTGAAGGCTTTTTCTGGTTTACGAATATGGTTTTGAAAAACATGTGAGAAGGCAGCAAATTTTATTTGTATTTACTTATCAATTTGTATTATTTTTAAGCTTTTACAAGAAAATAGAATAATAAATTTACATACAAATTATATTAAAATTTTCTTATAATTATTTTATACGAATGATTTAATTCATCAGAATCTTTTCATAGAATAAATCTGCTTAATTTACATCCTTTTAATCTCCATTTCTACTTCCTTTTCATTCAGTTTAATAAGATTCAAAGTATCTTATCAAAAATAATCACTAGAAACGGTGACTTTCGATTTAAAATTAGCAACTTAACAGCAAATAGTGTCAGAGAATGGAAACATCTTATAAAATTATATACACTCCATTTCACATCAATGCCTCTCAAGTGATAACAAATTCCTCTTGAAAGATCATCCGAGACATCTTTAAAATATCGAGCGCATTTTAATCAATTTAAATGATATTCAATTAGAATTTAATCTTATATTTGAATAATTATTTAAATAAAATTTGAAATTTCAATATTGGAATTTCATTTTCTGTATTATTAATTTTATAAATCAATACTTTTACTTCAGTTCTTTACGCCATGACGAAAAGTTTCGTGTTTATCATAAAAACTTCTGTAGTGAAACCTCTATTAACGGGCACTCCCGGATAACGGACACCTCTAAATTACAAACAAACTTCGCGATTGTGTCCGCTATTCGAAGGTTATACTGTACATTATTTCAACACGGTTTTTTAGTTTAAGAAGTTACAAGAGCACATATCAATATAAGACGCGACAATAAAAAAACATTTAATGTTGTAATTAAAATAATAATTACGTGTTGTATTCTATTGTTTGTTAGTACTTCTTTATAATATTTAACCGTGTACAGGATGGCTAAAAGTAGGTAGGGAACCCGGGGCGGAATGAGAAAGACGATTTACATATGAAAGAGAGATGAGGGAATTGCTTTGATCCCTGTCCTACACTCAGACTGCGACACGTTAGTATGAATACGTGGTTACCGAGATTCGCTTTGTCGTTGACCAATAAAACTTAGCGTCGTGATTTTTTGATGAAATTACAAGTATATCAACATTAAAACAATGAAAGTATATGGTATATTTTATAACTTAACCAAATTTATATAGTATACTTTATTAAAGATTTGTTTGTTTGTATTTTTAGAATGCAATCACGCAAAAATTAATCATAAACTTTTTCTCTACTTGATTTTTAGAAGCATTTGCTCTGAGGAACAACGGGTGGGACACAATGGAACGATTTCCAGTAAAGGAAAAGGAAAAGGAAAAAAATCAAAGTCTAGTAAAAAAGAACAAGAGGACGATTACTCGGAAGGAGATGATACGACTTGCCTTTACTGCTCTGAGACTTACTCACAGACGATTGACGGTTGGTGTTCATGTATCACATGCAAAAAACGGGCTCATATGTCTTGTGCAGGTTTTGACAGCGACGATGACGATTCCGTGCTGGTTTGCGAGTTTTGTAAGCAACAAGACTAATATTTTTTTCTAATATCTGAGCACTACTCTCATATCCTATTCTTCCCCGAGTCCAGAGCAGAACGGAATGTGGGCAAGCTTATTTTAATGATTTATTTTTCATACAAAATTATTGATTTTTTAATCTAATTTAAATAATTATGTGCCAAATATAATAAATAAAGGATATAATGTAATATTTTTGTTATTTTTCTTTTATTGCTGACATAATTTTAACTTCGTTAGTCACCCCATTCCGTTTCAGGTTTCCCTATACAGTAGTCAGCACGTGAAGAAGAGAAAGTTCAGGGAGGACATCGGCATGTCTGAGATACGTAAACAAAAACTGAACACAATTATCTGTACATACTAATTGGCCTATAAGTGCGCATCTATTTTTAACCAATCCTGTATATAGGCCTATATAACAGCTGGTGATGATGATGATGATGATGTGAAAATAGAAAATCTATAAAATAAATTTTTCTGATAAAAATATAACTAAAGAAATTTATTTTATAGATTTTCTGTCTTCCATCTTGAGTCATATCATCGTCATTATCATCAGCTTTCTCGCACTGTTCCAGATTTCAGAAGACTCAACTGTAAGAAAATATATTGATGATGGAAGCAAAAGTTATAAATATTTATATATTTTATGGTGGAATGAAAGAAATTATAGAATATAAATCAAATGTTTTATCTAGCTTTTGCTTAACTGAACACGTATATGAAATAATTCAAGGGTTTCTATGTTTTTGTAATGTGTTGTCTATGTAATTGTTATTTTATTCTGTCATTTTGTTTCTCAAATAATAAGTTATTGTTTTTTAAATATAATCTATATAAATAAAAATGTAAATGTTCGTTCAAAATCTTAAATCTCCGAAAGTTCTTCACCGATTGCTTTGAAATTTTGAAACAACCTTGCATTCGAATACACGCGTGTTTTTATATTATACAGATATCGAATTCTCCCCCCCCGCGGGTTAGAGGGACAGGATTAAGGCTTACAGTGAAGAACTCGGCTTCTATTATACTATTTTAGATACTGCTTTTTTGCGTTTTTGATTGCGTTTTAATAGGGTACGTCAAGAGAATGTACACTAAGAAGGAAGTTTCCGAAATTTCCCCCTCGGGGAGTGTTACACATTTATAATAGATACATTTTGAGCCACAGCAACGCGTGACCGGGTACAACTAATTTCGAATAAAAGATATTTCTAAATAGTTGAAATATTCACTTTCTTCTCATCAAGTCCGCATACAAATGAAAGTCTTTCGATACAGTAATAAATGAAACAAATTTTTAAAAATTTGGCTTTTCATCTTTCAAGTTTCTGTTGCTTTTCAAAGGAAATTTTTAAATTAATTAAATTCATTATATATAAATTATAAACAATAATTAACGCGTGTATTTTAATCAAAAACTATCTTTTATATTTTATGCATTTTGAAGAAACTAATTGCTTTCTTACATAGAGGTTTCGATAACGGAGATGCACACCAGTGGCCTAGTGGATAAAACCATTGAACAGATAGTTGATCGTGGGTTTGTGTCACGTCAACGGGGCTGGTCACGAGGAGTTTGCGAGCTTTCTTCACATTAGTAACACCTAAATAGGACAGTTTCCTATGAAAGACCTCCCGAGAGTCATCCTCCCTCGGCAGATTGCCCATGCTTCATTTTGCCGTATAAGCTACAAACCTTCAATAAAAGAACAAAATAATTGTTTAAATTCTAATTTTAAATAATATCTAATAAACAGATTTATAATACAATTCAATCTATGAATCGAATTAACGGAGTTTTAGAGACGAAGACATTTAAAGAAATCAATCTGTTGCTTTAGTGGATCCGGGTTCAAACCCGGACGAGCAACTCCTGAGAAATCTTTCATGGTATTATTTATGAGATTATTTAGAAAATAATAAAGAAAATCCAAACCAATTAATTATAGATGAACATTAAAGATACAGACCATGGGCGAAAAGCTGGCCACTTTAGTTTGCCATTAATTAACACTGGCAGAGTCCATCTTTCTTGAAGGCTTTTTCTGGTTTACGAATATGGTTTTGAAAAACATGTGAGAAGGCAGCAAATTTTATTTGTATTTACTTATCAATTTGTATTATTTTTAAGCTTTTACAAGAAAATAGAATAATAAATTTACATACAAATTATATTAAAATTTTCTTATAATTATTTTATACGAATGATTTAATTCATCAGAATCTTTTCATAGAATAAATCTGCTTAATTTACATCCTTTTAATCTCCATTTCTACTTCCTTTTCATTCAGTTTAATAAGATTCAAAGTATCTTATCAAAAATAATCACTAGAAACGGTGACTTTCGATTTAAAATTAGCAACTTAACAGCAAATAGTGTCAGAGAATGGAAACATCTTATAAAATTATATACACTCCATTTCACATCAATGCCTCTCAAGTGATAACAAATTCCTCTTGAAAGATCATCCGAGACATCTTTAAAATATCGAGCGCATTTTAATCAATTTAAATGATATTCAATTAGAATTTAATCTTATATTTGAATAATTATTTAAATAAAATTTGAAATTTCAATATTGGAATTTCATTTTCTGTATTATTAATTTTATAAATCAATACTTTTACTTCAGTTCTTTACGCCATGACGAAAAGTTTCGTGTTTATCATAAAAACTTCTGTAGTGAAACCTCTATTAACGGGCACTCCCGGATAACGGACACCTCTAAATTACAAACAAACTTCGCGATTGTGTCCGCTATTCGAAGGTTATACTGTACATTATTTCAACACGGTTTTTTAGTTTAAGAAGTTACAAGAGCACATATCAATATAAGACGCGACAATAAAAAAACATTTAATGTTGTAATTAAAATAATAATTACGTGTTGTATTCTATTGTTTGTTAGTACTTCTTTATAATATTTAACCGTGTACAGGATGGCTAAAAGTAGGTAGGGAACCCGGGGCGGAATGAGAAAGACGATTTACATATGAAAGAGAGATGAGGGAATTGCTTTGATCCCTGTCCTACACTCAGACTGCGACACGTTAGTATGAATACGTGGTTACCGAGATTCGCTTTGTCGTTGACCAATAAAACTTAGCGTCGTGATTTTTTGATGAAATTACAAGTATATCAACATTAAAACAATGAAAGTATATGGTATATTTTATAACTTAACCAAATTTATATAGTATACTTTATTAAAGATTTGTTTGTTTGTATTTTTAGAATGCAATCACGCAAAAATTAATCATAAACTTTTTCTCTACTTGATTTTTAGAAGCATTTGCTCTGAGGAACAACGGGTGGGACACAATGGAACGATTTCCAGTAAAGGAAAAGGAAAAGGAAAAAAATCAAAGTCTAGTAAAAAAGAACAAGAGGACGATTACTCGGAAGGAGATGATACGACTTGCCTTTACTGCTCTGAGACTTACTCACAGACGATTGACGGTTGGTGTTCATGTATCACATGCAAAAAACGGGCTCATATGTCTTGTGCAGGTTTTGACAGCGACGATGACGATTCCGTGCTGGTTTGCGAGTTTTGTAAGCAACAAGACTAATATTTTTTTCTAATATCTGAGCACTACTCTCATATCCTATTCTTCCCCGAGTCCAGAGCAGAACGGAATGTGGGCAAGCTTATTTTAATGATTTATTTTTCATACAAAATTATTGATTTTTTAATCTAATTTAAATAATTATGTGCCAAATATAATAAATAAAGGATATAATGTAATATTTTTGTTATTTTTCTTTTATTGCTGACATAATTTTAACTTCGTTAGTCACCCCATTCCGTTTCAGGTTTCCCTATACAGTAGTCAGCACGTGAAGAAGAGAAAGTTCAGGGAGGACATCGGCATGTCTGAGATACGTAAACAAAAACTGAACACAATTATCTGTACATACTAATTGGCCTATAAGTGCGCATCTATTTTTAACCAATCCTGTATATAGGCCTATATAACAGCTGGTGATGATGATGATGATGATGTGAAAATAGAAAATCTATAAAATAAATTTTTCTGATAAAAATATAACTAAAGAAATTTATTTTATAGATTTTCTGTCTTCCATCTTGAGTCATATCATCGTCATTATCATCAGCTTTCTCGCACTGTTCCAGATTTCAGAAGACTCAACTAACACGACTTTCTTCATCTTCTCGTATACTAACCTTCACATTCTTCTTTGTCCCAATTTTTTCCGCCTGTTCTTCTTTTCCTAGGGCTCTCTCCCTCTCTCTCAGTTATTGATATTGTTTATTTTAAACATCTAGGAAAAGTAGCTTCGTTAATTTTTCGCATATGAGGAAACCAACATCATATTATCTTTCTAGAAAACTTTTATATAACACAATTTCTATATCTATCTGTTTATAGATTATTAATATAAAATATATTATTTATTGTTTTCATTGAAAAAATAGAAAAAATTTAAAGATTTTATATCATATTTCATGATTTATCTGTCAAATTGATAATTCTATTAGTTAAGTTCATATATTTTAAAGTTTATTATATAGAAATATTAAATTTAATTAATTTCATATCCTCTTCATGTATTTATTAATTACAAAATTATCCAGATAATTTACAATTAAACCACCTATTAACTGATACATTTACATATAATTAATCACATATATAATTTCCTCATTGAAGCAAAATAAACATTTATTAAGCATCATTCTCAATTTAACTATTGTTCAACTTCAGTAAATTATATAAATGAAGAGTTAAATGTTTAGACAATAAAATTAATTGGATTATAACATTATGAATTTATAGTTTTATATAATTTAATATATAAATATTTTTAAATAAGCAGTTCTCTATACTTTACTTTCCAGGATGTTATATAACAAAGGGAAAGTATACCATTAGTGTGTGTAGGGGCAGAATTTTGTTCACTCACTTTAGAGCTTAGTAACTTCTGTGCCGTTTGTCAAAAATTTCTTAAATTTTGCGGGAAGTTTTATTGTGTTAGGGGGATTGATTCTATAAAATTTTAATAAATGAAGATCAAGGAGATGAGAAGATACAGGTAGTTAATATGTCGTATCTCGTGTACAGTCGGAATTAATAAAGATTTTATTCGTTATTAACATTTACAATTTTTTTATAATACTCATCTCTACCTTGAAAATGATGCCTTTTGCTATTTTTTAATAAATAATAGTATGAAATAAAATATCATGTGCCACAGATGTGCCACACAATTTTAATCTTTTTCCCCAGAAAGTTAAGTAACTTTTCTGGATTTTTTTAAAGGATATTATAGAACATAGAATACCCCAATATAATACGCACTATATTTTAATGTCCAAAATATAAGAATAAGTGCTTCTCAAATTCAAAATATTTACGGTATTTTAATAATTTAAAAATATTTTAATTTACTATCAAAATTTTATTAATATGCATTTGTGAATATTTTTTCTGATGTATAGAAGTATATTCATATATTTCTTTATTTCTTATTGTTTCTCTATAAGTGATACGTAAACAAGTTTGAATTAAATAATGATGTTATTCGTAAACATTTACTTATCTCCGCAAATATTCTCCAGAGCAATGTTGTATTTTATATCGATTTTGTTTTCGACACTGTTTCACATAAAAACACGTAGTTAATTAACAATTAACTTTATTCACTTTCGACTACAACTGACTGGAGTGACGATTACACAAGGATTCTCTCAGACAAAGAAAAGTATGTTGCAATTTCTACCGTGGCTTGACGCCCAGATCAAGTTACAACAGATCGATCAGTTACAACATTGTACATGCACTAGCTGTAAACACGGCTTACATCATTACACCTGAGATTATTTATTCAAATTTTGTACTCTAGAGTTATTAAATCGTACATTTACACCATCATCTCTACTATTTAAGTTAATGTAATCTGCTACTGTTATGAAACTTGTTATTTTCAAACTCAGCATTTCATTCTAACATTTATCAGTGATATAGACGTCATCAATATCCATTTTTCCCTTAATTAGAATCTTATAAAAAAAATATCGAATTTTTCGAAAATATTCTTTTATTTGATTAAAAAAATGGCTATGACAATTAAGTTAAACTTATAAAATTTAAGAAAATTCTTAATATAGACAATACATAAAAGTTCTTCTAACTGTGTCCTTTTTCACACGAGGAAATTTGCCGGGTTTTTTCATGTATCTAACAGCTAAATAGAGGCCACTTTCTCATACAAAATCTTTCTGGGAAACACCCACTTGGTAGATTGCTTATTCCATTAATCATACAGTTTTATTAATTTGTATAGGCCAATAATACAGATTATAATTTTTAATTTTTACAGTCGAACCGACAATAACGGCAACTTTTAAACAACGATCATTTTTTAAAGTTCTAATCAGTGGCCATTGTTTAGTGGTTTGGCTGTCGACTGATGTGTTCAGTAGTAACGTAATTTAAGAATTATTTAAATGAGTATTGAATACATATCAAATTACGTTTAGATCTGTTACTTTTAAACAAATGCGAATTTATATATTAAATATTTTTACATTCATTTTTATCAAGCAATTTGTAAGCAACTCTTTCAAGAACAGGAAGCAGTTCCTTACTTTCTCTTGAGTAATTTAGTTGATATAGCCCGAAAAGAATTATTTTAAATACTAAATTTGGATGAAACCGTAGTTTAATGTTGGAAATCCATTAAGTTTAGAACAATAAATTTTGTTATCTGCGAAATATCTCTTTATACTTTAAGATAGAACAAGTTTAGAAGGTTAAATGTTAAATTAACTGTAAAAATAGTAAACTGCTGATTAACTCGATACTTCAATAAGAAATCTTGAAAGGATTTTAGAAATTCCATTCCAGAAAATGGATTCCCTATCGATGTTTGAAGTCAGAAAAAAGATTTAATAGATTCAAGAAGTGGTGTGGCAATCAGTTTTTGTAGAAAATATATTTTCCATGAAGTGATTTATAAGTTTATTCTAGCTATTAAGCTGTACTGTATTTTTAGAACGAATGAAATTATTTCCGATTTTTTAAAGTAATTTACATGCGGTTAAATTAAGAAATATTTTTAAATTTATATCTATTTTTTCTTTATTACTTACATTTTTAAAACTAATTTCAAACACGGTCGACTTAATTTGTGTAATATCTTAAATTTATAAGCATTCGTCTGTGTATAAACTATCAAACTTTAAGATAATTCGGGCTTTCGAGTGTGAGTTAGAAAAATTATTTATAAAGTAATTGCTTGAAAATACTGATAAAATAATTTAATTGTTTAGAAATAATAAACGATTAAACGTTTATTATTAATTATTTGATAAGTATGAAATTCAATGGTAAACAGATTACTTGTCAATATCTTCATAAACAGGAAATACGTCACTAGTGTCAAGGTACGTCGCTATATTTCAGAGTTTGTATCGATTGCCTCTTGTAAATTGTTGCTTCTTTGTTCGCCATTTTTTTTCCTGTTCTGTTATACATGACAGTGGGAAAGAAGTATGTCGATCGGTCGAAAAATGACCCCCCTCCAAATTTTTTACATTTTTGGACTCGGGGAGCCTTATAATGTAAGAAATGCAAAAAAATTTCGGGGGAGGGTTTCTGTATATACGAATGATAGCGTGTGTGAAGAGCACGATTTTGTTTAACCTGTTTGAAACTTAATAACTCCTGTGATTTTTGTCGAAAATGTCTGAAGTTTTGCATGTTGCAGTGTGTATTAGGGAGATTGATGTTATTAAATTTTGATGGCTAAAAATCGACAGGGTGGGAAGATAGAGGAGGGTTACGTGTCATATCTCGAGTGGTTCAGACTTAACGATTTTACTTGTTATTAGCATTTACAACTTTTTTTATAAAACCCATTCCTACCCTCAAAATTAAGCTTTTTTGCCATTTTATAATAATTAAACATATAAAAACTTTTTAAATAATATATTATAATAGATGGCTCCATACTCAGTTTTAAATTTTACCGGGAAAGTTAAGCAAATTGTTGCTGGATTATTTATTATTTTCTATCAAGAGTTGATAAATTTATTGTAAAATCGCTATTTATAAACTATCCTTTTGTTGTATATATTTTTAAAAGTGCAAGAAAAAAGTATTGACTAATTCACTAAAAAAAGGCCCTCTTAGCGCTCTCAGGACAGAAGAAATAAAATATATAATCTTTTATTTATTACTTTTTAAAATTTTTCGTAAAGTAGTGTTTAAATATAATAAAATGATTTCACTCTGTAACTTAGGGAAATCTCAAATGAAAATGATCGAGTTTAAATTTTTATAAAGCTCACTAACTCACTTGATGTCACTCACTAATTTACTAATCTTTGAGCGAAAATAGATGTCGAAAAATTAAATATAAAATCATTATCTTAATTAAAATTCAGATTTACGTATCTCCGGTTGCTACTGAAAAATAATCTGTAAGGGAATGAAGTCAAAGAAATTACAATAGTATTAGAAGATAAAAGAGAAAGTGCTTAGTTCTAGCCGAATAATCAATGGAAGTAATTTTTTCAAATGTTGGAAATAAGGCGAGGTAGGTAATGGATGACAGAATTTTCTGGAACGGAAGGTTAGATGGATTGATGAGATAAGGTAACTCAACGGATGGACGATTTGCCATAGGGATGCCTCCCGGGAGGATTTTTCATTTGATCCCCTATTTATGTATATATAAAAAGAAAATACAATGAAATTCAAGTGGCCAGCTCGTTGGTGAGGGGCGAATCTGTGCCCAATTACCAGTGTTCAGTAGTTTATCCACTCATTCATTGCTGGACCGCTGGATCGGGAGAGTTAAACGTATAAAAATTGTATACGCTTCAGGGATATTTTTCCAAACATACTTTTTAAATTTATAATTTATATATTTATTGTATTAGAAAAAGTTTTTAATATATCAAGCAATTTATTAACAATAAGTGCTACATGGAATATTCAATTTTCTGTCATTTCTATGCATTTGATTAAACAAATGCAAACTCTTAATTAATGCTGTCAAGTCCACATTTTCCATTTATTTAAACTTTAACAACGTTGAAAGTTTCAATAAAGTATTATTTGTGTGATTCACAACGTATAAGTGATATTTAAATATGAATAGTAGTGCTAAATAGTGAATAAGACTGATTTAAATTAAATTTATGAGATAAAAAAAAAGTTTTAATTTTATTTTTATGTATTTTATATGTTCAAATGCTAATAAATACTTAACGTATAAATTAACAGTATGTTATTTACTATAATTATGATATAATATAGTCAGTGATTGTTACTTAGTAATAGGAAATATTGCATATAAATTATTAAACGGTTAATTTGACAAATATTAATTAATTGGGCTGCAATTTTCAAATTGAACCATCGCCTGTCTGTCTGTTCATCGCGAGGCCACTTTCTCATACAAAATCTTGCTGGGAAACACCCACTTGGTAGATTGCTTATTTCATTAATCATACAATCTTATTAATTTGTATAGGCCAATAATACAGATTATAATTTTTAATTTTTACAGTCGAACCGATAATAACGGCAACTTCCAAACAACGATTATTTTTTAAAGTTCTAATCATTGGCCATTGTTTAGAGGTTTGGCTGTCGACTGATGTGTTCAGTAGTAACGTAATTTAAGAATTATTTAAATGAGTATTGAATACATATCAAATTACGTTTAGATCTGTTACTTTTAATCAAATGCTAATTTATATATTAAATATTTTTACATTCATTTTTATCAAGCAATTTGTAAGCAACTGTTTCAAGAACAGGAAGCAGTTCCTTACTTTCTCTTGAGTAATTTAGTTGATATAGCCCGAAAAGAATTATTTTAAATACTAAATTTGGATGAAACCGTAGTTTAATGTTGGAAATCCATTAAGTTTAGAACAATAAATTTTGTTATCTGAGAAATATCTCTTTATACTTTAAGATAGAACAAGTTTAGAAGGTTAAATGTTAAATTAACTGTAAAAATAGTAAACTGCTGATTAACTCGATACTTCAATAAGAAATCTTGAAAGGATTTTAGAAATTCCATTCCAGAAAATGGATTCCCTATCGATGTTTGAAGTCAGAAAAAAGATTTAATAGATTCAAGAAGTGGTGTGGCAATCAGTTTTTGTAGAAAATATATTTTCCATGAAGTGATTTATAAGTTTATTCTAGCTATTAAGCTGTACTGTATTTTTAGAACGAATGAAATTATTTCCGATTTTTTAAAGTAATTTACATGCGGTTAAATTAAGAAATATTTTTAAATTTATATCTATTTTTTCTTTATTACTTACATTTTTAAAACTAATTTCAAACACGGTCGACTTAATTTGTGTAATATCTTAAATTTATAAGCATTCGTCTGTGTATAAACTATCAAACTTTAAGATAATTCGGGCTTTCGAGTGTGAGTTAGAAAAATTATTTATAAAGTAATTGCTTGAAAATACTGATAAAATAATTTAATTGTTTAGAAATAATAAACGATTAAACGTTTATTATTAATTATTTGATAAGTATGAAATTCAATGGTAAACAGATTACTTGTCAATATCTTCATAAACAGGAAATACGTCACTAGTGTCAAGGTACGTCGCTATATTTCAGAGTTTGTATCGATTGCCTCTTGTAAATTGTTGCTTCTTTGTTCGCCATTTTTTTTCCTGTTCTGTTATACATGACAGTGGGAAAGAAGTATGTCGATCGGTCGAAAAATGACCCCCCTCCAAATTTTTTACATTTTTGGACTCGGGGAGCCTTATAATGTAAGAAATGCAAAAAAATTTCGGGGGAGGGTTTCTGTATATACGAATGATAGCGTGTGTGAAGAGCACGATTTTGTTTAACCTGTTTGAAACTTAATAACTCCTGTGATTTTTGTCGAAAATGTCTGAAGTTTTGCATGTTGCAGTGTGTATTAGGGAGATTGATGTTATTAAATTTTGATGGCTAAAAATCGACAGGGTGGGAAGATAGAGGAGGGTTACGTGTCATATCTCGAGTGGTTCAGACTTAACGATTTTACTTGTTATTAGCATTTACAACTTTTTTTATAAAACCCATTCCTACCCTCAAAATTAAGCTTTTTTGCCATTTTATAATAATTAAACATATAAAAACTTTTTAAATAATATATTATAATAGATGGCTCCATACTCAGTTTTAAATTTTACCGGGAAAGTTAAGCAAATTGTTGCTGGATTATTTATTATTTTCTATCAAGAGTTGATAAATTTATTGTAAAATCGCTATTTATAAACTATCCTTTTGTTGTATATATTTTTAAAAGTGCAAGAAAAANGATCATTTTTTAAAGTTCTAATCAGTGGCCATTGTTTAGTGGTTTGGCTGTCGACTGATGTGTTCAGTAGTAACGTAATTTAAGAATTATTTAAATGAGTATTGAATACATATCAAATTACGTTTAGATCTGTTACTTTTAAACAAATGCGAATTTATATATTAAATATTTTTACATTCATTTTTATCAAGCAATTTGTAAGCAACTCTTTCAAGAACAGGAAGCAGTTCCTTACTTTCTCTTGAGTAATTTAGTTGATATAGCCCGAAAAGAATTATTTTAAATACTAAATTTGGATGAAACCGTAGTTTAATGTTGGAAATCCATTAAGTTTAGAACAATAAATTTTGTTATCTGCGAAATATCTCTTTATACTTTAAGATAGAACAAGTTTAGAAGGTTAAATGTTAAATTAACTGTAAAAATAGTAAACTGCTGATTAACTCGATACTTCAATAAGAAATCTTGAAAGGATTTTAGAAATTCCATTCCAGAAAATGGATTCCCTATCGATGTTTGAAGTCAGAAAAAAGATTTAATAGATTCAAGAAGTGGTGTGGCAATCAGTTTTTGTAGAAAATATATTTTCCATGAAGTGATTTATAAGTTTATTCTAGCTATTAAGCTGTACTGTATTTTTAGAACGAATGAAATTATTTCCGATTTTTTAAAGTTATTTACATGCGGTTAAATTAAGAAAAATTTTTAAATTTATATCTATTTTTTCTTTATTACTTACATTTTTAAAACTAATTTCAAACACGGTCGACTTAATTTGTGTAATATCTTAAATTTATAAGCATTCGTCTGTGTATAAACTATCAAACTTTAAGATAATTCGGGCTTTCGAGTGTGAGTTAGAAAAATTATTTATAAAGTAATTGCTTGAAAATACTGATAAAATAATTTAATTGTTTAGAAATAATAAACGATTAAACGTTTATTATTAATTATTTGATAAGTATGAAATTCAATGGTAAACAGATGACTTGTCAATATCTTCATAAACAGGAAATACGTCACTAGTGTCAAGGTACGTCGCTATATTTCAGAGTTTGTATCGATTGTCTCTTGTAAATTGTTGCTTCTTTGTTCGCCATTTTTTTTCCTGTTCTGTTATACATGACAGTGGGAAAGAAGTATGTCGATCGGTCGAAAAATGACCCCCCTCCAAATTTTTTACATTTTTGGACTCGGGGAGCCTTATAATGTAAGAAATGCAAAAAAATTTCGGGGGAGGGTTTCTGTATATACGAATGATAGCGTGTGTGAAGAGCACGATTTTGTTTAACCTGTTTGAAACTTAATAACTCCTGTGATTTTTGTCGAAAATGTCTGAAGTTTTGCATGTTGCAGTGTGTATTAGGGAGATTGATGTTATTAAATTTTGATGGCTAAAAATCGACAGGGTGGGAAGATAGAGGAGGGTTACGTGTCATATCTCGAGTGGTTCAGACTTAACGATTTTACTTGTTATTAGCATTTACAACTTTTTTTATAAAACCCATTCCTACCCTCAAAATTAAGCTTTTTTGCCATTTTATAATAATTAAACATATAAAAACTTTTTAAATAATATATTATAATAGATGGCTCCATACTCAGTTTTAAATTTTACCGGGAAAGTTAAGCAAATTGTTGCTGGATTATTTATTATTTTCTATCAAGAGTTGATAAATTTATTGTAAAATCGCTATTTATAAACTATCCTTTTGTTGTATATATTTTTAAAAGTGCAAGAAAAAAGTATTGACTAATTCACTAAAAAAAGGCCCTCTTAGCGCTCTCAGGACAGAAGAAATAAAATATATAATCTTTTATTTATTACTTTTTAAAATTTTTCGTAAAGTAGTGTTTAAATATAATAAAATGATTTCACTCTGTAACTTAGGGAAATCTCAAATGAAAATGATCGAGTTTAAATTTTTATAAAGCTCACTAACTCACTTGATGTCACTCACTAATTTACTAATCTTTGAGCGAAAATAGATGTCGAAAAATTAAATATAAAATCATTATCTTAATTAAAATTCAGATTTACGTATCTCCGGTTGCTACTGAAAAATAATCTGTAAGGGAATGAAGTCAAAGAAATTACAATAGTATTAGAAGATAAAAGAGAAAGTGCTTAGTTCTAGCCGAATAATCAATGGAAGTAATTTTTTCAAATGTTGGAAATAAGGCGAGGTAGGTAATGGATGACAGAATTTTCTGGAACGGAAGGTTAGATGGATTGATGAGATAAGGTAACTCAACGGATGGACGATTTGCCATAGGGATGCCTCCCGGGAGGATTTTTCATTTGATCCCCTATTTATGTATATATAAAAAGAAAATACAATGAAATTCAAGTGGCCAGCTCGTTGGTGAGGGGCGAATCTGTGCCCAATTACCAGTGTTCAGTAGTTTATCCACTCATTCATTGCTGGACCGCTGGATCGGGAGAGTTAAACGTATAAAAATTGTATACGCTTCAGGGATATTTTTCCAAACATACTTTTTAAATTTATAATTTATATATTTATTGTATTAGAAAAAGTTTTTAATATATCAAGCAATTTATTAACAATAAGTGCTACATGGAATATTCAATTTTCTGTCATTTCTATGCATTTGATTAAACAAATGCAAACTCTTAATTAATGCTGTCAAGTCCACATTTTCCATTTATTTAAACTTTAACAACGTTGAAAGTTTCAATAAAGTATTATTTGTGTGATTCACAACGTATAAGTGATATTTAAATATGAATAGTAGTGCTAAATAGTGAATAAGACTGATTTAAATTAAATTTATGAGATAAAAAAAAAGTTTTAATTTTATTTTTATGTATTTTATATGTTCAAATGCTAATAAATACTTAACGTATAAATTAACAGTATGTTATTTACTATAATTATGATATAATATAGTCAGTGATTGTTACTTAGTAATAGGAAATATTGCATATAAATTATTAAACGGTTAATTTGACAAATATTAATTAATTGGGCTGCAATTTTCAAATTGAACCATCGCCTGTCTGTCTGTTCATCGCTAATATCGAGAATTGAGTTAGATAAATAAAAATCGAGACCAAGACCAGGTATAAAAAGCTTGGGAGCAGAAGACTCCGATTAACTATATAAGAACTTCTGATGTGGATAAGAAATCACATCATTTCAATTCAAAATTTTCTTGAGAACGTAATTAGATGACCAGCATGACTTGATTGTTATCAGGAGAAAAATGATGTATACAAGGGTAAGATGCTATTAAAATCGAGATCCGATAAGAAAACATTAGGTATCGGAGACCGCGATTAACTATATACGTACTTTCGGTCTGATTAATTATATTTATAAATTACGAAAATTGTAAAACAGTGTAAAAAACTAAACAGAGAAAATGTACGAAAATTATAATCGCTATCTTAAAGGTTTCAAGGTAAGGAGAACCAAATTTCTTTAGTATCGCTGGCCCATCAGTGACCGTGTGGATTACATCACTGAACACTAATCGTGGGTTAGGGCCTGACTACCGACCTGGTTATATGAAGTTTTTCCGGTTTTCTTCTCATACACCGAAATAGGATTCATTTTCCAATAGATAGCCCCTGGAAGGCATCCATCTTGGTAGATCACCCAAGTATTATGTGATGTTCTTCCATAAATGCAATCTTTAGCTTCCTTTATTTAGCTATTGAAAAAACTTTAAAGGTTAGTCACATTTGTCTTTCTTTTCCCTATACTTCCATTAAGAAAAAAATCCAGCAACGAGTTACTTAACTTTCCTGGCAACATTTGTGGCGTCATCTGTTATCATATTTTATTTGAAAATTTTTTATATTTTCAATTATTATAAAATGGCAAAATGCTTAATTTTGATGAATTTTATAAATAATTGTAAATGCTAATAACAAGTGAAATCGTCATTAAGTCCGATCCAACTGATGATACACACGACCCCCTTTATATCTCCATCCCTCGACTTTCAATTACCAAAATTTAATAGAATCATCCCCCCTAATACACAAACCTTCCTGCAAAATTTCGAAAATGTTCGACAAAAAGCAAAGGAGTTATTAAGCTTCAAATAGGGCGAATAAAATCGTGCCCCTACACACACTAACATCTATACATACAAAAATAACCCGAATTGTTTTGCATTTCTCGACGTTTCAGTCCAAAAAGGTAAAAATCTTGGGGGTCATTTCTTTCATCAATCGCAATACTTTTCCTCTGTTATATATAACAGCGGGAAAGTAAACATTAATTTGAAAGTTACATAAGAGTTTTTGTCTTTAAAGATAAGCTTGATTGGTCTTTTATCACTTAAACTGTACAAGATTCGAACGTGCAATTAATTGTAATGAATAACTCCTCCACAATTAATTATCTTTCAGACTCATTAAAGTTAACTAAAGTTGTGAAAAAGGTTATATTATTCTAGAAATTCTCCATCAAAACATTGAATTTTAAATTTTAAATACAATTTATTAATTATTTTCAAAGTTATTTAATGAATTTCTAAACACAGCTAATGTTGGTCAGGAAAGTAATTTTATTAAAAGATTTTAACTATAAAATTGAAGTATTTATAACGTTTTACTTCATCAAATTTAGTGTGTTCATGGAAAATGTTTAGCATTGAATCAGATATTGTTGCGAGAAAGAGTCTTAAAACAGTAAAATTTATTATAAAATATTAATATGATGTTTAATTAAAATTAAAGAAATAACATTTCTAGAAAAGGAATTGAAATTATTAATTTTAATATTACTAAAATTCTAGGCAAGATACTAAACATGCATTTAAATTCATTTGTATATATCATTTAAAAAATAATTTATTAATACTGTATAATAAGAAAAATATTCGAAATAATTAAGATAAAATGTAAAAAAACCAGTATGAATGTATGAAAATAATATAAATTTATAGTATATAAAAGTATATCCACTTCCTTACGTTATTTATGAATATTGTAATTCTAGACTGTTAATGCTTACAGTATAGGTTCGTTATCCAACACTTACGAAACCACAGTGTTGCCGGATTACAATGTATTTTTTTCAAAATTTAATAAGTTATGTGCGATCCTAAGTTTCATTGCTATACATTTTGTACCAGAGTACAGTAATACCCCGAACTTACGAGATAGGTGGGACCGAGAGATAACCGCGTAAGTCGAATTCGCGTAAGTCGGGGTATAAATTCGCAATTTGTGTAAAATCCAAGTCGGATGTATGTAAGCTAATAAATGTTCTCGTTAATCTTATCTCGTCTTTTGATTCGTGTACGGTTACAAGAAATCACCACATAGAGTCTCTCAAGTCTCCGTAGATATAACAAACACAGAAATAAATAACACAAAATAAATTGTAGCTATTAGGGTTTCTCATTTCCCGGTCTTTTGCTTGTCCCGGGATCCCGGGATAAAAGTGAACTGTTTCCCGGGATAGAATTAATTATTTCTAAGGTATACAAAATATCTTGAAATCAAATGATATAATTATTTTCCATTTTTTAAAGTAATTTTAAAGTTCTGTAACCTCCAAAATCATATTAATAATGTTGTGTAAGGTCTATAGGCCTATAATAAAAATTACCTTTAAATAACGTAGAAATTTTCACAAATAGAAAAAAATTAATTAAAGTTTGCTGGAAACTGCATACAACAACAACAAAAAAAATGTTTTGAATTGAGTTAAAAATTAAAAAAATGAACTTCTAATTTAGAAGGTAATTTTCGTTTTTTAAATAAAATATAATACAAAATATTGCAAACTTTTATAAGATTTTAAAAAGCAAAGATGGTCAATACTCCGATAACTCACTCTAATTCTTATTTTAGTAATGAAAAGTCTTGCCACCGAGAATGCCCTTTCCGATTCAATTGATGTGATTGGAATAGTGTTTAATGCATTTAAGAGAAGACAGATATTATGTGTTTTTTCACCTGTAGCCTGGAAGATTTCGAGTTCGTTTTCGAGATTGTAGTACTTCTTTCGCTCTCTAGTATTCTTGATTTGTCTACCTTGGCTGCTTTAATAGCGGCATCAAGCTTAGAGCTCGATAATTCGGCAATTCATTTGGCTTTAATAATCAGGTTTATGAAGAAAAACTTCATACTTGCAGACTTTGTACTCGTTTGTATCCTTGCCCAATTTGCACAATCTGGCGTCAGGCATTTATTGAAGCTACTGGGCATGGTTAAAACTCAAGACAGCGTAAGCACAATTATTCCAGATATTACAGGTTCCGACAAGTAAAGAATTTTTATAGTCCTGCCACAAATAAGCTATATATTGATTATTGACCATTTGTGACATGCTATAACGAGCAAAAATTAAAAAAAACTAATAGGTAGGTTTAAAATTAATAAATACAAATGTATTCTGACAGTGAATGAGTTAATTATGCTTTCTATTTGCAAAATTCCTCAACCTTAACACAAAATAAGAAAAAAAGTGAATTTTTAAGAAATTTGCGGGATTTCCCGGGATAAGAAAAATTTCCCGGGATATTTCCCGGGTTAAAAAAACAACCGGGATCCCGGAATCCCGTTTGAGAACCCTAGTAGCTATGTGTCGATTCCGCGCGACACGTCCGAACATGTAAGCTGAACAATAGTGTGGGAGGAGTGAGTAATCGAGAGTTTCGTGGCGCTGAAACAAAAAACGAATCGACGAGATTTGAAAATCGCGTAACTCCGGGTTCGCGTAAGTCGGGGTAGCGTAAGTCGAGGTATTATTGTACTGCACAATATGTATACACACGAACTTTAATGAGTCTGAAAGATAATAAAGTGCATGACTCATGACTATATTGTAGTAAGACTGATTGAGAAATCTTGAAAAACTTTCACGAATACATTATTGAACAAAATTAACAGTTTAATATTACTGTTTAAGATCTTAGTATATTAGTTTATCGCTTGAAAACTGAATAAAACCATAAAACCATTTCACTTGATCATGGGTTCGTCTGATTAGTGGACTTGCTGTAGAGTTTTCCTGGTTTTCTTCTCGTGTCCAACACCTAAATAGGGATAACTTTTTCATAGAACGTTCTCAGAGGAGATACCTCTGTCAGATAGTTCAAGTGTTTTAATTTCATTATTCGACCCATGTCATCAACTATCTTTCTCGTACATGAGAGTGGTTAATTTTGTGAAAATTCTAAATGAACCTAACTAATTTAAGCATAATTAAATTGAAAATTTTCATTTTTAATTTATGTATTTATTCATAATGAATGCTTTTATAAGTACGACCAGATTTCAATTCATTTGACTCTTTAAATAACTATATTTAATACAGAACTAGTTCTTGATAGGTTTACATTAATCGAAATTTTTCCTCATATTTTTTGTTTTTTAACACATTTTACTGTAATGTAAAAGATTTTTTTAATGTTCATTTTCTCTATAATTTGTTATCATTAAAAGAATTTTATATAATGTTAGAAAAACTGTCAGTAGGCAACTTCATGTATAATTTGCATTCTTCTTCAAACTACAAAAATTAAATGTAATAATTAAAAAAATAATATATATATAACTGCAGACGAACAGAAAATTGAAATATTTTTTGTACTGATAAATTTAAAACAGAAAGTTTTAAATTACTTCTAGAAGAACTCGACACTTTTTATGTGTTACATATTCTTTCAGCGTATTTATTGTGATCGAAATATTTTATTCAATTTAATAAAATATTTCGAATATCTAACGAAATGAAAGTTGTTTTTTCAACTCTTTTGACAGGAAAATAAAAGAAAATTTAAGTTGATATCGATTTTCCTTCCTACGACGACCAAAAAAGTAAAAAGTTATTCTTCTAAAGTTAAATTCAATTTATTTGCCGTCTTCTCTTAACTTGTATAAATGAAAATGTGCACTTTTCTGTAAAAATCTTCGTATCACTAATTTAAAATATTTGAATTATCATTAATAAATAGGAAATAAAATAAATAAGTATCTAAATTAAAAGCTATAAAATATTTCCAGAGAGCATCCTGATCTTCATTAAATGGTGGAAATTGTATACTTATTCAAGAAAACATAAAAACTCAGGAAATTTTCGTATGCGGTTTATTCCGGATATTCCGTGACCTGTCTTTCACCACCCCTTTGTATGCCCTCTTAGTACCACAGGGCGAAAAGAACAAAAAAAAAAAACCCTTTGTAAGCCTGGCCGAACCCACAATGAGTATGATTAAAATGTCATTTTAGTGCATACAGGACAGAAATAGTCAAAAATAAAAGAGCGTGCATATTTGAAATATGGGCCCATCAATGGCCTAGTGGATAAAATCACTGACACTGGATTTTGGTCGTAGGTTCGGGCCTTGCCAACGGGCAGGTTGCGTGGACTTTTTCGGTTTTCTTCACTTCTATGACACCTGAAGAGTGCAATTTCCCATAAAAAATACTGACAGGAGGCTTTCCCTCTTGACACAGCGACCTTGTTTTACATTACCTAATTCCACCAAAGTAATGCATGCTTTAGTGAACATTACATTAAACTGAATAAAATAGTAAAATATGTCTAAAAACTTTTATATACAGTAAACCCCTATAACGCGAATTCATATAATGCGGATTCGTATATCGCGGCAAAAAAATTGCGACCGTATTCGTATAAAGACGCTAAAAGAGACTCGTAAAATGCGGTAAAACGTCATCGCCGACTCGTGTCGCGACAGGATTGGTCGAATCTGGACCAATAGTGGACGAGCAGCCGAACTACTTACACGCTACGGAGAGTTTAGGCGGGTAAGTTGAGTTTACTATCGTCTGTACAGTATATAGGCCTAAATTAGGTACTGTATATCTAGTACAGTACTGTAATTTTATACATTTCCTGTGAAAGAAACATTTCTTATTCAACGGTCACAAAAATAATTTTATTACTGATGTCTCCAAAGTTCAACGAATTTTTCGCAGAAAAATAAATTATCAGAAAATGTGCCCGGTGTTTGGTGCGCTGCTCCACGACGAAAACAAGCTTAAGCAATGGTGTCTTCGAACGATGCACACTCGGTAAGTAATCCTACAATTTTTTGTTTATGACATAGTTTATACGGATTATTCCCAAAAACTTATACGTGTTTTGGAAATGTTGAGTCAAATTAGTCTGGAATCGATTAATTTTATGGAAGAAAACCTTTCAAACAACCATAGTCCGTAAACTTCACATGTGCCAAGCTGTGATTGGCTCAAGAATTTCGCGTTGGATCACTACAACGCGAAATTCTTATAAAGCGGAACGTATCTACCGCATTATAGGGGGGTCGACTGTATATAGGGGAGACCGGGGCAACTTCGGCATGCGGGGCAAGTTTGTCAAGCGCTTTTTTTAAAAAACAAATTAAAAGGAGACTTTGGTTACAGGTTAGGCAGTTGAGTTTTATTAGTGGCTTGTTGAGTGTAGTGTTTTTATTGTTCTCCAACAAGCGTAGTTGAATTATCAAGCAAATTTTCATTTTCGTTCAATTCCATATAATATTTTGCTTCCATTTATATTGAATTGGCAGGTTTTGTTATAATTCCATGATAACGAAAGTTACTTTTCCTGTTAGAAGGATGTAACTTCAACTTATTCACGTGGCCAGATCGTGGCTTGGCATTCTGTTCTCAGGGTTGTACTTAATGTTTCGAAATCATGACTAGCGGGGTAAGATCGGCAACATAAAGCCACATTAGAAGCAAAGGATAAAAATCAAACAGATGATAAATGAAAACATGTTTGCATTTGTTATTCATGTATATATGTCTTTGAACTTGCATTTCGTTGTAATAATATTAAATGGGTGTTGGATTTGTATTTCTTTGTTTTAATAGTGAATTCCAACTTATACATTGTTAATAACATAATTTTATATACGTGCCTATCTTGCCCCATTACTGTTGCCCCTATACCAGGGGCAACTTTAATAAAAATAATTAAAATAATTACAACTTTACAAAAAGAGAGAAGTTGCCGATCTTGCCCCTATACCCGGGGCAACTTCGTCAATTTCTCTCTTCGTGTAAAGTTGTAATTATTTTAATCATTTTTATTTCCAAACTGATTTTAACCAGTTCTATAGTAAGGCAACATTCCAATAGACAATATGCAAAGCTTTTTTTCAGTTTACAGCAGTATTTACTACACAAAATTTAAGTAAAGCTTAACATGCCGATCTTGCCCCGGTCTCCCCTATATATTTGTATTTGATAGTTTAGAGTCGTAGCAATTGCCTACATTATAACTAAAGCCTCCATATTTAAGATATTATTGTTCTAATAAAATTTGTATTGAGTGTAAAAAAATTGTTACAAAATTAAATTCATTAAATGAAACAGAAGACAATACTCTGATGATAAAATTCGTGAATGAACAATGGGAAAGGCAATTTTCCAAATGATAAAACTAATGCAAACATTCGAAATTCCCTTGAGAAGAATGCAAATATAATTTAGAAATGATGTAACTCTCAATTGCAATAAAGTAGAAAGTAGACAAATTCAATTGTAAAACAGTTTAACTAGAATTGATTTCAGTAATTCTTTTTATTTTCCCAGTCGTTATATATAACAGAATTATCAACTAAAACAATTTATAATATGTAAATAAAATGAAGTTTATTTATATTATCTTTTCTCTATGTAATTAATAATATATTCATTTCTAACTGCAGTTATCCCTCGTACAACAACACGGTTTCGGAAATCCTCCGTACAAAATTTTACAATTTTTAAGTATAAACTCTGTTATTTGATATATTTTTTTTCTTCAAGTAAGCACGCGTGTCGTCTTAAATTTGCCCACGGATTTTACAATATTGAAATCTTTAAGTTATTTTGTGCTTTTCGTCGGGTTTAGTTTAATGAAAACTGATAGAACAAGGAAGAAAAAACTTGCGCTAACTTTCCTATCAAAAAGGTGTACTTGTCGTTGATTTCCGACTTTAGTCCTTAAGACTGTTACTGTGTTTTCTTTTTATAGATTAATCTTCGTATTTAGTAAAGTTTATTTGAGCATTTTTAGGTAAGTGATAATAAATTTTTTTAACTGTAGGTTAGCATTCCTTCGTAAAATGACGAACGAAATACGGAGGTATCTCGGTACTCGAACAATTCGGGATTCGAACACAAATTCTAGAAAAAAGTTGCTAGGTACTCGTCGAACAAGCGTGACCTGCTAGAAAAAATTTAGATTAATAATATATTTTATTTCGTCATCCATAAAAAATTTTATAATAAAAATTAAAATTCTGAAAATGTTGATATTTCTGATCAAGATCAACAAAAAGGTTGAAAAGACGACGATAATTTGTAAAAAGAAAAAGCCCTGGTTTAAATAAAAAAAAGATATTAACGCATAATAAAGTTTTTTAAATTGCGATTGTTAATTAGGGGAGACCGGGGCAACTTCGGCATGCGGGGCAAGTTTTTTTTTAAAAACAAATTAAAAGGAGACTTTGGTTATAGGTTAGGCAGTTTAGTTTTATTGGTGGCTTGTTGGGTGTAGTGTTTTTATTGTTCTCCAACAAGCGTAGTTGAATTATCAAGCAAATTTTCATTTTCGTTCAATTCCATATAATATTTTTTTTTCCATTTATATTGAATTGGCAGGTTTTGTTATAATTCCATGATAACGAAAGTTACTTTTCCTGTTAGAAGGATGTAACTTCAACTTATTCACGTGGCCAGATCGTGGCTTGGCATTCTGTTCTCAGGGTTGTACTTAATGTTTCGAAATCATGACTAGCGGGGTAAGATCGGCAACATAAAGCCACATTAGAAGCAAAGGATAAAAATCAAACAGATGATAAATGAAAACATGTTTGCATTTGTTATTCATGTATATATGTCTTTGAACTTGCATTTCGTTGTAATAATATTAAATGGGTGTTGGATTTGTATTTCTTTGTTTTAATAGTGAATTCCAACTTATACATTGTTAATAACATAATTTTATATACGTGCCTATCTTGCCCCATTACTGTTGCCCCTATACCAGGGGCAACTTTAATAAAAATAATTAAAATAATTACAACTTTACAAAAAGAGAGAAGTTGCCGATCTTGCCCCTATACCCGGGGCAACTTCGTCAATTTCTCTCTTCTTGTAAAGTTGTAATTATTTTAATTATTTTTATTTCCAAACTGATTTTAACCAGTTCTATAGTAAGGTAACATTCCAATAGACAATATGCAAAGCTTTTTTTTTCAGTTTACAGCAGTATTTATTACACAAAATTTAAGTAAAGCTTAACATGCCGATCTTGCCCCGGTCTCCCCTAAATATACATCGGAAATAAATTATCGATTTCTTTCATAAAAATATTTCTCTTAGTAACGAAAAATAATAGTATACTTTTGCTAAGTTCTAAAACTCAAACCCATGTTTTGTATTAGTCCTTTGATTCGTGTAGCATGGATTCTCATAACAGGGCACTTTTTCGAAACGTAACTACTGTGTTATATGAGGGATATCCGTATTTATTAAATTATAAATTTTAAATAAATTATATGTATATAACTCAATTGTTGACTCATAATATTCAGATAAATTAAGCAAAAAATTTCTCTGTTTAAGTAGAAACACATTGCAGGAGTTGGACATAAAATGCAATACTTTACTCATCAATACTTTTAATAGTAAATAATGACAATTTTTTAAAATATTTATTTTAAAAATATATTTAAATTACATATGTATCATTTATCATTTTGTG
This sequence comes from Centruroides sculpturatus, assembly GCF_000671375.1. Taxonomy (NCBI): domain Eukaryota; kingdom Metazoa; phylum Arthropoda; class Arachnida; order Scorpiones; family Buthidae; genus Centruroides; species Centruroides sculpturatus. Next base: position 127,405 of record NW_019385665.1, on the reverse strand, counting down.
AACAGCACATCTTATAAATTTTGTTAAATAATTTATCATTTGTTTGTTATATAAACATTTTTATATAATTTGAAATGTTTCAAAAAATGTTTTGTAAAATTTATAAAAATTACTTTTACTGCATTTTTAAAAAATTTATTTTTACAATTTTGGAGGCATCTTATGCTACATTTTACATCATAAAGCAGAGAAATTAAGTCCTAGCTGTATTATAATATTTATTTTATTTTATATAGATTTTTTATTAAATAGTATCAATTACACAGTCTATCACAAGTTTTCTTTACAGCATCTCCTTACACTTATAATTTTTGGACTGAGATTTTCAAATTGCAGATCTATACATTCCCACTGTTGTCTGTCATTAATGTCGAGAACGAAGTTGGAAAAATGAAAATTGAAACCAAATATGGAAAGCTCCGATTAACTATATACTAACTTCCTGTCTGAACAGGAAGTGACATGCTTTTAATTGAAAATTTTCTCGAGAAAGGAGTTAGATACATGGCCGGCTTGACTTGGTTGTTATCAGGAAAAGTACGATTTACAGGGGCAAAATATACAAAAAATCGAAGCTTAGGGGAAGTAGACCCCTTTAACTATATACGAACTTCCGATGTAAACCGAAAATCGCGTGATTTTTAAAAATTAAACTATGATTAATACTTGCTCGGTATCGTAATTTTTCACTTGTATTTAAAAGTGATATCATTTATTTTATTCGAACATTAAAAAGAAAAAATTTTTTCACGGTTTTATGTCTTATAACATATTTAATGACTATAATAAATGTATTTTTCCTAACTTTTTATACTAATTAAGTTACTTCCTGCATTATTTTTTCAGAAATTTAAGATTTACTATATTTATTTTGATCACGCAAACTCTAATGAGGATTTTACAACCTTACTTTACATTATTTGAACTATTTTAGTACTTACAACTATTTAATTGAGAGAAATAAATATAAAAATATGTTTTTTATAGGAAAAAACCATTAAAAACAAATTTAACTTATAGATTATCCCTTTCTACCATTTATATTATGTGAAAGCTCATCAACTTGAATTGTGACGTGTGGTTTCGCTTGCCTAGTCATGCATTCTATCATTAGTTTAACTTCAATATATCTTTGTCACAAAGCTCGTGAAATGCAATTTTCATTCTATTATCTATCTTTGTATAATATATTTTGACATTAAATTTTTTACATTTCTCTCATTTTCGATGCAATAACTAAAACATTAAAAAAAGGCAAAGATTGCAATTATTTAATATTTTATATAATATTAAATATCTTTAAATTTTTCAATAACATATGAATTTAGAGTACAAAAAATGATTTTTTAAAAATTTCTAGAGATCTTGATACTTCTTGAACCCCCAAAAAGCCTTACAAAATTTTGCGAGCATGCGTATTGGCATCTATTTTGTATTATATCTCAGGATTGAATGAACCAAAAATTTTGACACTTGGCTGGATTATTTCTACAGTTTATACCTTATGTGGATCACTGTTATAAAATTTTGATAGTTAAAGATCAGGGAATGGACAGATAGAGAGGGATCATGTAGTATATTTCGAGTGGCGTCAAACTTAATGAAGGATTTACTCGTTATTAGCATATGAATTTCTTTAAAAACTAACTTCTGCTGCCAAAAATGAACTTTTTTTCTAAAAGGTCAACATAAGACGCATCTTCACATGATCAAAATACGTCTTTCCCTGTATTTTTTTTTTCAGTTTTTCTTAACCTTCGAATGACCATAATACCTTCTAGAACCGTTAGCGCCGTGGAGATACTTAAATATTCTCGTCTTTGCGACCCGATATAACCTTGTCTTTAACATTTTTCAACGTCTTTTGTAACAGAAACAGAAATGGCAAGATAGCTGAAAAGATTATGGCATCAGCCAATCGATTTGGGGGATCTGGGATCGAATCCGGAATCTAGGCGAGCAACCCCAGGAATTTTTCGTGAGGGTTAATCTTTTCCAGAAATATCTGGCTTCTGATTTCCCCATTGTAGTGAACCTGTGCGAATTCACAATGAGCTTTGTAAAAGGCTCTCTTAGTGCCTACAATACAAAAATACCCAAAAATGATTTTAAAAAGTAGCAACAGATATCACTTCATTAATATAAAATCTTAGTCTAATATTTCTTTATATTAAATAAATATTTATTATTCCTGTAATTAGTTAAAACTAAATGCAATAATTTATTAGAAAATCTACAATGGAAATGAGAATAATTAAATTTTAATTTATATATTTCCCATAGAAAATCACTCCAGAAGATTCCAGCTGGATATCTTCCACACACCTTCTCCCTACTTACCTTAGTTGTATTTACCATGATACCTTTTAAAATATGTTAAATTAAAAAAAAATACATAAATAATAAAAGAGTTTTAGTTCTAAGCCTACGACTGTTTTATAATTCAGAATAAAAGAAAGTTTCTTTGTCGATAAATAATTTCAAATGTAAGAAACTGTGTCCAACCAATGACATTATAAACTTTATTTTTACTTCCCCGGCTATTATATACTGTATAACAGACGGAAAGTATGGCGATCGGTCAAAAATGACCTACCAAAAATACTTACATTTTTGCACTCGGGAGATATTGAAACGTCGAGAAATGAAAAAACTTCGGGGATTTTTTCTGTATGTATGGATTTTAGTGTGTGTGGGTGGGAGCGCGATTTTGTTCATCTTGTTTGAAACTTAATAATTCTTATGGCTTTTTGTCAAAAGTTTTTTAAATTTGGCACAGAGGTTTGTTTATTAGGGGAATTGACGCTATTAAATTTTGATCATGAAAGGTCGAGGGGTGGTGAAATAAATGGGGGTCGTGTGTCAAATCTCGAGTGGGGTCGGGCTTAGTATGAGATGAAACTTAAGTCGTTCGGTCTGTATAGCTGCAGTTAAAACTATTTATTATGTAATATAGTGTATTTAATTTTCAAAATATTCTATTAGCTTTCTGTTTATAACATTAAATTCGCTTTAAGGATTTTAAACATATGATTTAAGTATAACGCGATTAATAGTTTCTGTCATAAATTAATCACTTTTCATTGGAATTTTATTCTATTCAACATTGAATGATCAATTTTTATATATTTTATCAGATGAAAAATCTTTCTGATGATAGAAACGTTTATCATTTCATATTTACAACTATTTTATTTTATTTTAATATTTTTCCATACTCCGTCCCAATCCATTACTTAAAAATATTAATTTAATTATTTTTTATAAATATTTAAAAAAATAAACATTTAAAATCTTCCATGCTTTCAATATTAATAAATAAAATAAATACTTTTTGCAGTTTCAATAAATTTAATGTATTTTACAAATAAATTTTATTTTACTTTTTTGTTTCAAATAGTTTTTTTGTGAATAAACTAATTTGGGGTTTTAAAACGCTAATTAAATTTATCTTAAAATGAAAATTTAGACTAAATAATTTTTTAAATAATTCAAAAAATATTCTTATTTATTTTTTATATTGCATATCTTAATCAGAAATATAAATAAATCATAAATAATAAATTATAAAACATTGAAATTTTCTTTCTGAAATAATAATAAATAAATATTAAGTTTTAAAGAAAATAAACTTAAGAAACTAATTAATTAAATTTTATAATATTTTATTAGTTATTCTTTGCTCTAAAATTAAGAAAATGTGAAATTAAATATTGCATTTAATACAGGGTGTTCAAGGTGGAGGATGCAGAGTGATTCTCTGAATTACTTATGGGCTTATATAAAAATATATAGCTGAGCTAGAGCAAATGCTGAAAATGTCCAACAGCTTCAGCTTGAGTTGTGTATATAAATGAATTCTTCTATACTTGCCAAACATTCTTTTTCCCGTAGAATATCGATTGTGATGGTCATCACAAATCAATCTTCTCTTGAGAGGGTGCCTCCCAGAAGGACTATGGGAAAGAACTCTTATTTAAGTTTTAGACACGTGTAGAGAACGTGGAAAACTGCACATAACAGCACAGGCGAAAACCCACGACCGACTAACCGTGTAGAGTGTTTTTATTCATTCGGTCAGTGGTGGGCGTCTTTAATGTCAAGTTACTTTAAAAAATGTTGTATAAGAATTAATATCTTTAATACCACGTTTGTGTTTTGTAAGACAATATAGAATGAAATATATCTTAACCAGGCAATGTGCGGTAATCGGTTGGAGGTCCGAAAATTTAATAAAGCTCAAGACCCTCTTTTGTTATGCACAATGAACTTGTCACATATTCGAAAGACAATGTTTCTTCGTTAAGTAAATAAACTGGTCCCTGCTTTTGTGAACTTTTACAACCGCACGATATATTTGAGACGGTATAAAGTCTTTATTTGTTTTATTAAACACATCATATATGATATCGTTTACATTTTCAAGCTTTTCTCTTCACATCAATAGTACTTGTATACGTTTCATAACAAATATTTAAATTTTTTTTGTATTACTTCAAAATTGATCTTCTGCGTGTAATAAGAAGAGAAAACTGTCTTTCTTTTTATTATAGTCAAAGGATAAATTATGTTATGTGATTCAGATATTGTTACTTTGTATAACCAATTGATCTGAATGATGACAAATAACACACTATGGTTATAAATGTTACTAGAGAAAAATATAACTAGCCTTTATTGCTCTCTAATAGTAAATTTTATTGCTGACAATATGCACAAATCACGTGTTGATATCTTTATCATAGAATATTTAGTCAAGTAAAGATATCAGGTAATATTGTAGAAATAAAGAGATTTTCATTAAGTATAGAAACTAATTTGTAAAAATAAAATTTTTATTGATTGTTTCAATAAAATTCATAATAGAATTGTAAATTAGAATCCTATACGATATATTTTAAAACTTGTATTTACTAATTAAATATATATGGGAAGAAGGTGGTATTATGGAACCTGCAGGTATTATGGAACCCTTCCATTTCAAACTGATAATAAAGGCGAACTGTAGCGGAGAGTGGTTGAACTGCACTAGGCAGACATCCATAACAAGGGGAAAACTCGTTTCACTTCAGTTAAACGGTTGTCCGTAGTGAATCAGCATATTTGTGTTTTTCGAAATTCGAAAGTTTTCAATGGTAAGTGAATTTAATTATTTCTAAGATAAATCGTGATAAAGATAAATTAAGTAATCGTTGTAAATCGTTGTAATCGTTAAATCGTGGTAAAGATAAATTATTTCTAAGATAAATTATACAAGATAAATCGTGTAGTTGTAGGTTTACTGGTGCATGTATTCTGTTCCAGAGACTTAGGGGTACATATTAATCTGCGTGATGTTCACGTTTTTTTAAATTTGGTCTTGCCAGACATAAGTTAATTCAAAATGGCCATGCGTGAAATATGGATCCCATTTGTGCTTTTAATATGGAACCCGTCTAACTTTTGTAAAAGTATGTGGTAGATGAATAAAAAATAGAAGGGAATTAAAAAAGTAAAAATAGATACCTAATACTATAGGAGCATTATATTTGTGATTTTTGTAAATGATTAGCTTCTTCTTTGTACATTTCTTTATTACAGTATTATTATTATTAAATCATTTTTTCGATAAAATACATTGAGGTAAATAATTTTGCAATTATTTAACATTCTTTGCACTTTTCTATTTGTTTTTGGATACATTAAAGCATTTTTGAAAACATACATTAAGATTCCATATTACCACTCAATTTTCCCTAAGCCTACTTTTTGACGTTTTGTACAGAAGCCTTCAAGCACCATACTTATAGTTACACTAGCAAAAAATCTAATTAAGAACATTTAGTTTAATATTTACCACTACTTTTCGCACAAAAAATGTGGGTGTAGTTATGATACCTTGTTTACAATTCACTGTAATGAAAATGGGGTTCCATAGTACCACCTTCTCCTCCACAGTTTATTTGCATCACGTAAAATATTTCATTTGTTTGATGTAAGTACAGTAGAGCATCTATTATCCGACCCCCGATTAACCGTCANACATTGAGAATTATACCGAAAATAAACAGTTAGTTTTATTAATCTTATGTCTAGACTTAAATTTTTAAAATAGAAACTACTTTTATCATTATTACTTTCCTGGCTGTTATATATAACAGAGGTAAGTATAGCGATCGTTCAAAAAATGACCCTCCAAGATTTTTCATTTATGAACTCATATGACCTTAAGCGTCGAGAAATGCATAAAAATTCGGGGTAATTTCTGTATATATCGATATTATAATAGTGTGTGTGAAGGACACGGTTTTGTTCACCTTCTTTGAAGCTTAATAACTCCTGTAATTTTTTTCAAAAATTTCTGAAATTTTGCAGGGAGGTTTAGTTGTTATGGGAATTGATGCTACTAAATTTTGGTGGTTAAAAGTCGAGGGAATAAGAAGGTAAAGGGGGTTATGTTTATCTCCAGTGGGGTCGGACTTAATGACGATTTTACTCGTTATTAGCATTTAGAATTTTTTTATAAAACCCATCTCTACCCCAAAATTAAGATTTTTGCTTTTTTATAATAATTAAAAATAAAATAAGGTTTTAATAACAAAATATCATAACAGATGGCGCCACTAATATTTTAAATTTTGCCGGGAAAGTTAAGCAACTCGTTGCTGCTGTTTTTTTTTTTACTAATATTAATATAAAAATTTGTTTGTACTTAGTCTCTTTGTAAAAGTGTTATTACTGGAAAAAAATTGCAAACAATTGACAAAGTGACTTACAAATAAATTTCTTATTTGACTTAAATCTATTATAGTCTTTCTAAGTAAATCTAGGATTTTAGGTACCATAAGTAGGTATTAAGAATTTATAGACAAAACAATTGACAGCAAATTTCTGGGAAGTCGTCTTATCTGTGAATTATAAAATTTAAAATGAAGAATTATATTTATTATACCATGGTTCTTTTAATCATATAACGTTTTGTGATAGGACCTTTTACAGATGAGTGATTTTGTATTAATAAACATTGTTCAAAATTGTTCCTTCGATGGAAATTATACATAAATGATTTATTTATCAAGTAGACTACAAATATTGTGGCATTTGAAATTGAACTTTATATTTTTGGAGAGACATTCGCATATTTGCATATTTCATACCGCTCGTTATCGATAAAAGCACTTCAATTAGTGCTTGTATTCTTCAATTCTTTTAATTTGGCTGCAATTTAAAAATTGCAGCCCAATTAGAAGAATTGAAGCAATTTTTAAATTGCATATTTATACTTTCTCACTATCATTCATCTGTTTAGTTGTCCTTCGTTAATCTCGAGAATGGAAGTGAATAGATAAAATCCGAGACCAAATATGAGAAGATTAAGGGCAGGACGTCCCGATTAACTACATACAAACTTCCAGTTTGCAGAGGAAGTCAACGTTATTTCAATTCAAAAATTTTCTCCTGAATGGGGTTAGATGACCAGCATTATTCTATTGCTAACGGTAAAGTATGATGTACAGGGGAAAGACGCTACTAATTTGAGGTGGAGAGCATATGTTTGAAATTCAATCAATTAAAAATATAATTAAAAACTGCAGCCCGACATTGTGACGATGTCACGATAAATAATTGCTCATTAAGTCTGTAAATTTATTCAGTGACAAAAATGTATTTGTTTCAATAAATTATTACAGTTAAATAAATATATTTTTTAAAATTATTTTCGTCTAAATTATTATTTACATTGTATTAAGAAAAATAAATCTCAGGGTTAATTTCTTATCACAGAATGACATTACGCTTAAAAATCATTAATTTTCCAGAACTCTTCTAAGATGCCGACTCCTTCCTCTATTTTATTTATAGTTGAAGATGGACAACATTGGATTGTCACAATTTATAACTTGAAAATTGAATGAGATCTCTTTTGAAATATATAAACTGTCGAATAAGATGAGATGTTTCTTGTTACACCAATATATTTCTTCCTGTTTTCTGTCCGTCAACTTTCTATCGATGATAGACAAGATTTTTATTATCTGCTATATTCTTCAATGATATTTTCTCACTTATCGACAAAATAAAATAAATCTTCTTGAAGAATAGTAAACAAAATTCTAAACAAATAGTTAAGATTCTACATAAAATATAGAATTAAGCATAATTATTTTATTTCTCTGCCATTATTTTATCGTCTTAATATCCTTTATATAATTACTTAAATTGCCTATTTTTATTACACAGTTTTTATTAAATCTCGATATTCGTTATTATCATTTAAAATTTTTTAATATAAACCTAAAAACTCGTCTCTACTATCAGAATGAAGCTTTTTGTCATTTTATAATAATTAATGATATAAAAAGTTTTTTAATGAAATGTCACACCAAATGTTACCTCACTATTTTAAATTTTTATACCGGAAAGTTACGCAACTCCCTGCTGGATTTTTTTTTTAAATAACAATCCTCAAAACATGCGAAGATTATTTAAAAGTTTATTAGCTATTTTTATTATACGTCCACAACATTAAATTTTTACAAAATTTTACATACTAGTGAGATATCGCGTTAGATAATATTCTAGGACATCGCGCGACTTTGTCGAATCGCAATACAATTGAGGCGGAGCCGGAAAGAAAGAAGCGATCCCTGAACCTCATAGGCATAGAAGAGGCAGTCCTTGTATCTGACGGATGCAGCCAGGTGAATTTTGCACTTGCCGACACTTGACGGCACGGAAACGAAAAACACACGTTGTTCATTTTTCGCGTTTACTTTTTCGTTAGGCGCACCCAATGCTTTTTTATTTTTGATCCCCTAGGCCTAAATTCCGTTAGGCGCTCAGTTGCATCAGAGAGCATGCATTGTCTCTGTAATACCTCTGTATATCGAAGACAAAGTCATGCACTCCTATTTTGTTTTTTACATTTAAATGGACCATCATTACAATTTTGGATTTCTCATCGCAATTAATGGAAAATGGCAAAGTCAATTTTATAAGCTCATAAAAGTCGTGCTAATGACCGTGGAATATCGCATGACAAATTCGTGCGATATCGCTTTGTCGTGCGCGTTCGTGTTACAAACTTATGTCTGGAAAACGAAGTCAAGGATCGCCATTGAAGTTTGTACTTGAATTTTATTCGGTCTGATAATTTGCGTTATCAAACTGAATAAATTGCAAGTAATACAGAAAACAAATACTCTACTTCATTAAATATACAATATTAATATAGTAATCATTAAAATATTAATGAATTCTGAAGATTTTAAGTATCTCTCTTAAAGTAGCTATAAAGTATTTTCATAATTAAATAATATTAAGAAATTAATTTAATACTTTAAAATCTATTTTTTTTCAAATTTTTCGACTAATGTCTTCTTATTTTATGTTAAAATTCTAGTTTGGAAGAAGATAAAGCTTTTATAAAGACAACGAACACTATTGACGTTTCAGAAATTTTTAATCGATTATTTAAAATACATAAATCAATAGTTCTAAACAACTAAACAATTTAAAATTTTATCCAAAGTTTACTTTACATTACTTAAACATTGCAAAAAAATTGACCCGTGACATATGATAATACGAAAATTTCGATCGAATATCAGCCATAAGGCAGAGATAAACGCCTAAAACGTAACCAAAACACTTAAAAAACTTTTTTATGTATGTAGGATGAACGGGTTCGATTAGACGAGAAATAGTCATAATTAACAACAAAAAGCCTTTATTAAAATATCCAACAATAAGACGCGTAACTTTCCCTGATGTTATGAGAGTTTACTTAAAAAATTACTTTTATATTATTAATCAAAATAAATAAAATTCCATGCAACGTCATCTATTATGAGATTTTGTTATAAAAAACTTTTAATACTATTAATTATTATAAAAAAGCAAAAAGCTTAATTTCGAGGATTAAATGATGACTTCTACAAAAATTTTTAAATGATAATAACAACTAAAATCTTTTAAGTCTTACCTTGCTCGAGATTAGAAACGTAATCCCCTTGAATTTTAACCACCAAAATTTAATAGCGTCAATGCCTCTTATACACAAGCTACCATGCCAAATTTCGTTTCTTAATCTTTACTCCATTTCGAGATTTTAAACGAAATAAAAACAACACACGCACGCACGCACACACACATACATACATATCCATGGAATTTTTGTTTCTTTTTTGCTATTTTTGGCTTCAGGGAGTCTCAAAACACGAAGAATGGGAGAAAAAATTAGGGGTGCCAAATTTGTCTCGATTCCAATACTTTCCATTGTTATGTATAGTATACATAACATTCGTAAAATATAGGGTGGATAAAATTACTAAACACTGGAAATTAGTTGATCACGGGTTCCCATCTCGTCAACGGGCTGGCCATTTGCAGTTTTCCAGGTGTTTTTAATACCTAAATAAATGCCAGTTTCTCTTAGAAAGTTCTCCCAGGAGGCACCCCAGCTTTTCAGATCACCCATGTTTGTGGTGTTGCCTTATTTCATTAAAAAGAATATTAAATACTTATTAAAATAAATAATTTAATTACTTTTTTCTCTTCAATAAAACATAAAATATTTATTATTGCAATAGTTTTTACTCTTTTACACATATTTATATTGTACATTTTATGTAAAATTCATAATTATTAGATAAATAATGACATCTTTATTTAATTATTAATTAAACTACATAAATCTTTAACATTTATGAATATGATTTAAAAGTGTTTACATGAGACTCCTTTATTTTACATTGCACAATCTTTATGCTCTTTTCCCATGTTAAATGTAATTATTTCTAAATCTGTAGCTTAAAACTTTAAGCAGTACAATAAAACCTGTCTAAAACGGATACAACCCCGCTTAAACGGAAAATAAATCTCAGCGAGTATAATTCAGAAACAGAAGTCTTTAGAAATATTTTGCGTAACGAAATCTGAGTAAAGAGAAAATTTTTAATGTAACAGTAGCTAAATTCTAAATTATAATTAATATTTTAACTTATGGGATCGTATTATAATCGACTTTTTGGTGACTAGGGTTATATTTTATTCTTGTTAAGATTGTACCTTCATTTTCTAAAACTAAATGTGTGAATACAACTCCGCTGTGTCTTACCAATTGTCTAGAAGAGTTTATAAAAGCAAGACCTTGTATAAAACGGAAACGTGCCAAATAAAAGACTACCCAGTATTTTCACGTTCCGTCTTAAACAAGTTTTATTAGATGTTTATATAAGAACATAAAATTTAAGTGTTACTGTAATTTTAACTAAATGCCAGTTTTATTACTCAAAAATATAACTTCAAATGTGCTTTTAATTATGGCTTCAAGTAACTTTAAGTAATGAATTTAATATCTTTTAACAATTTTTCAATTTTTTTTAATCCCTTTTCTTTTTTATAAAAAACTTCAACGTTACCTCACACATCTTTGAAAACTATATGTTATATACTGTAAGTTAAACAATATGTCATAACAGTCTTCTTGCTGTTTATATTCTGTTACTAAATTAATTAGTCTATTAATTAGTTTCACGTTTCAAATTTGTTTTTTTCTTTCTTTTGTCTCTGTACACAGATGATGCACAGAGAAGAAAAAATCTCACTATATTTAATTATATACAAAGATAATGAAGTTATTTATACAAATTCAAATATATTTACATAATTCTATTTGTCAACCATTTCAATAAGAAGAAAGTTTACGTTGCGAGTATATTTTAAATTTAATCACGAAAATTTTACTTTTCCTACAACATTCTTACATTCTAAAGGTTAATTTTCCTATGAAATTACTAAAATAAATTACTTTAAATTTATTGTAGTAGTTAAAACAGCTAAACTTCTTAACATGTTAAGCTTAAGAATATTTTTTAATAAGGTGAAGTTATGTTGTTTTCTAATAGTTAAAAATTATAAACATTTGCAAACAAAATATGATAACAGATGACACCAAATATTGCCGGAAAAGTTAAGCAACTCGTTGCTGGATTTTTTAAAACTAAAACAGTAAAATATTCTCCGCAATCAACGAAATCGAACTAACTGGCATAAAAATGGCGCATTTGATCGGCGAAAAGAAATGTGGTACTTTACACAACAAGAGACTCTAATCCACTACGGTGTTGCAGCGCCATTTACTGCCCAAGCGAACATTTTTGTATCTAACTTTTTGTTTGAAATAAAATTTTATTTTAACAAAAAGTCTCTTTTATGAAATATGACGTCATTCTGCTATTTAGTTTCCCAGTTATATCTTTTTAAAATGTAAAATTTAATTACGAACCTTCTATACATTCTGTATTAAGATATATCTATATGTACTGTACATTTTCTCCTGATAAGATATATGTACTGTACATTTTCTCCTGATCGTATTTACGTCACGTTAAAGTTTTATAAACGAAGTATAATTGAATATTCATTAAATACCTTAATATAAATTTCATTAATTCTGTACCATAAGCCATTTCTTAATTACTAAGCACAGATATTCTCTCCAATTGCTAGGCAAATTCATGCATATTAACAATGTTTTATTCTGTCAAAAATTAAGGAAATGAAGAGAGAAACATTATTAAAAACACTAAATAACCAGCCATAAAGATTTACTGTAAAATATTCGTAAAATAAACTAGCAACGAGTTACTCAACTTTCCCGGCAAAATTTAAAATTTTGGTGGCGCCATCTGTTATCATATTTTGTTTGCAAATGTTTTATATTTTTAATTATTATAAAATGGCAAAAAGCTTAATTTTCAGGGTAGGGATGAGCATTTATAGCTGTTTTTTTTTTGTTTTTTTAATAAAAAATTGTAACGAGTAAAATTGTCGTTAAGTCCGACCTTACACCATCCCCATATTCTCTCCACCCCTTGACCTTTAATCTCCTAAATTTAATTTAATAGCATCACTCCCCCTAATAAACAGACCTTCCTGCAAAATTTCAGAAATTTTCGACAGAAAGCACAGGAGTTATTAATTAAGCTTCAAACAGGGTTAACAAAATCGTGCCCCCACACACACATATACATACACAAATACCTACACACACACACTAACAACAATACATATAGAAATTACCGCCGAATTTGTTTTGCATTTCTCGACGTTTCAAAGTGTCCTGAGTCCAAAAATGTAAAAATCTTGAGGGGTAATTTAATGATTAATGGCCATACTTTCCCTCTGCTATATATAACAGCAGGGAAAGTAATAAATATTTTTAATTTTTATTTTACATATATTTTATAAACTTCTTTGTTAATTTATTACTGTTAATAAAATGCGCGTAGAAATAAATTAAAAAATGTATTTAAATAAAATTATTTATTATATGGAAAATTGCAAAAATATAGCATATGCGACAAACAAAAATGAATCTAAAAAATTATATAAATTATTATAAAATTTGCTAGTGACATCGAAACTTCGACTATAATCTTTTAATACAGTCAAACCTCGATATACCACCAGCTCTTTTTTCCTTCTCAAAAATTGGCACTAAATCGAATCTAAACCGCAGGATCTCGAACTATATGAATTATGAAAAAACAATGAGGAGTGCACACTAGTTTACAGTTCGAAAGTGACGTGATTCCGTGATTACAATGCAAAATCGAGCATTCATTAATTTACAGAGATTGAAGCATTCCTCATTTAATATTCAGAAGGAAGACCCGTTTGGGAGTATTCATAGGAGATGTATGAAAGTCGTTCTACGAATATATAGAAGGGCGTTATATAATAGTTTTTCCTTATAAAATATTCAAGGATGAAATGCTATAAAAAATATGTTTTTGCTCTTCGTTTCTTCAGCATTTCTATCTTAAAATCATCACTATCTCCAACAATATCCATTGTCATTGAGTAAAAACATAGCACAACAAACAAAATGTCATTTGTGTTAATGTATCGATCGAACGAGAAGAGAACTTCTCACACAACTAGTCACTTGTGGAGAAGTACAAGTCAGACATTAGCCGCAGACTAAGCAATATCCATTCAATCTACTCCAACAGTAATTCACTTTGGTAAACATTTTAAGATAATTGTCCTTCCACATTTCAATTTACTCGCCGATTATACCTATCCATTTACCTCTTCATTATGTTTTCTATAACTCCACGTTGTTACCGAAACTTAAGTGTAAGTAACTGTTATGTATCTCCTTTGTTCCGTAGCTCACTATTAATTAAAAATAAGTGAATTAAGTATATTTCTGTATTATGTAAGTTAAAACTTACTTTAAAGTAATAGTTTTATGTAAATTAACATAGGATAGGTTACGTTATTATATGAATATAATTATCTGTCACATGAAAAATAAAAAAATTATTTGTTAAAGATACGAACAAATTTTATTTTTTATTTTTTAATCATGTTTAGAAGAATATTTTTAATTTTTTATAATTTATAAAAGTTTTTTTATTATATAAAATTTTGAAGATGCGTGAATTTAAACGTCAAGAAGGATAACAAGTTCGATTACGTATCTCATCTTACTGCTTAAAAATTTCAATAAATTTTGAATAAAATTTATTGAAATTTTATAATAAAATTTGTAATATTGTAAACTGTGATATTTCTTGATGTATTAATTTTTCGGTTACTTATGAATAAAATTTTAAATGGTTTTATTTATGATAACCTCATAAAACTTCATATAGACTATCAGTTCTTTGCATTTTTAGAAATATTTCTTGTTAAAAAGTCTGCTTATTACATCCTAAAATATAAAATTCTTCGATACGGAATTTTGTTCCTGTTGAAACATTTCGTAAAAACAATTTTTATGTTTAAAATTACGAATAATACGAAGAAAAGTCTCATGTTTGCTTTAGCAATGAGACTAGAAAGTGTCATTATGCTCAGTAGAATGGACAGAGACCGACAGACTGCAGATGATTAAACAATCATAACTTCAACAGCGTCCAACAAGCCACTACATAAACCAAAATTCTATAGGGAACGTGAAAAATATCCCTGAAAGATAGCTCAGGATCACTGAATATACTCCTTAAGAAGCGCACTTATACAACAAATTGATGTTATTATCACACTTTCTTATAAGAGAACTAGAAGAATAGCGTCAAATTGACGTAATAGTGTACGCTACCTGGACAAAACGGACTTAATGTACTTAATTGTCAGTACTGTTTTACGTACAGAAATTTAAAAAACATCCTAAATGTAAGGTTGCCGACTTCAAGGGGAGTACAATTTATCCCGCGTCAGAATGAGCCTAAGGGAAACCGCGTATGTGGGCGGTGGCGAAGGAGGCAAATGAAGAACAAGTGTTTTACAAGAGAAAACCCGTTCATTTGTTCCAATTCATGCTTACATAGATATTAGATAATTCCAAAATCTCAACATTCCTTCGAAACGGTGAGAGTTCGGGTGATCGGTCGTAGCCCGGGCGGACGAGAAGGATCTCTGGACGATACAGATGTTCGGTGTTAAGCTGCGGCGTCCTACTAGGTGATCGTCGGTAGCACAACGCAATAGATATAGCACAACCGTAGGCTTAATCCAGAGGAAACTCCTCTTCGACCTTGAAGTTCCGATTTTTATAGTTTTTCCTCCACTATTCGCATTTCGGATTGGCTCCTCGTTTCCCGATTGGTCTCTCCTTTGTCTCCAGATGCAAGACGAAACCTTTTCGGGTCGCGGGAAAGGTCCGATTCGAGGCGTCCATTTGATACTTCTTTGTCGACTCTGCTCGGTGACTGTTTATAAAACAATAACACCTGCACTCCTAACTCAGGCCATTGTTTATACCATTTTCTTAACGTCTAAGAATTTAACGATCATTTTCATCTTTCATTTATCAAAAGTTCCCCTTTTTTTTTCTTCGAAAAGGTTTATCTCGGCCAACATTTTATAAACTCGCGAGTAAATGATCTACCTATTTATGAGCGCTCGTGTTAGAGTTTGTCTTCCGCTAAGACCTTGACAGATAGTTCGACACACTCGAACAGTTCCGAGTTTCGTTGTTTACATCTTGTGTCTCGCAAGAATTTCACGGTTTATTCGAGTTTCAACCTCGTCTGGGAACCCACATAAACGATCGTGAAAATGTAAAAAATAATTGAATAAAGAACTATCACAGTGTCATTTGTTCTTAAAGAATTAAGCACGTCAGTAAGCTTTACTTAATAATCAAGTTTAAATCTAATAATTTAATCCTTATGAAGCTTATTCTATCTTCTATCATATCGTAATTATCGTATTTAACACGGTTAATTATCTAAACACGGATTAAGGTATTAATACGATAATTTCGTTACAATTTAATCATAATTAAAATATCAAATTAACTTACTGAAATTAGATTAACCTAAGTTAAACATTTTTTGAGAAATAATGTATTTAAGTAAGTGTAAGTGATCTGTTTACAGTCGACCCCCCTATAACACGGGTTCCTATAGTTGGATTCCTATATGACGGCCGTACAAACATGGTAAAAAAAACTCCTATAATTCGGTAAAACGTCATCGGGCAGCCGAACTGCTTTCCGCCGTCCAGCACCACGCAATGGAGAGTTTAGGTGGGTAAATTGAGTTTACTATCGTCTGTACAGTATTATATATAAATTGTATATAAATTAGGTACTGTACATATAATTATATATTAACTTGATTTATTGTAACTTTATTATAATTATATATACAGTCGACCCCCCTATAATTACGGTCCCTATAATTACGATTCCTATAAAACTACGAAAAAATTCTGACCGGTATCCGTAAAAAACAGTAAAAAAAACCCCTATAATTACCTCAAACGTCATCGGGCAGCCGAACTACTTTCCCGCCGTCCGTAGCGCCAACTACGGAGAGATTTCTATCCTCTGGATAGTATTATATAAATTATATATAAATTAGGTACTGTACATATAATTATATATTAATTATATATAAATTAGGTACTGTATATATAATTATATATTAACTTATTGTAACTTTGTTATAATTAAATATATAATTTCCGCCGTCTAGCGTGGCGCCACGCTACGGAGATTTTTACGCTAACTATCGTCTGTCAGTATGTAAATTAGGTACCGTAAGTCTAATACAGTACTGTAATTTTATACATTTCTTGTGAAAGAAACATTTCTTATTCAACGGCGATTAAAATTATTTATATTAATGATGTCTCCGAAGTTCTACGAAGTTTTCACAGAAAAATAAGTTGTTAGAAATCGGCCGCTCTTTGCTGAGCTGTTCCGCGACGAAAACAATGTTGAGCAATGGCAATGTCGAATGGTGACACTCGGTAAGTAATCCTACAATTTTTTGTTTATAGTAGTTTATACGGATTATTCCCAAAAAAAAAATATACGTATTTTGGAAATGTTGAGTCGGATTAGTCTAGAATCGATTAATTTTATGGAAGAAAATCTTTCAAACAGCCGTAGTCCGTAAACTTGACACGTGTCGGGCTGTGATTGGCAAGGTCTCCTAAAACATCAATTTCATAAAAAACGGAACATATCTACCGTGTTATAGGAGGATCGACTGTATATTAATAAATCTTAAATTGGTAAATTAGTCTGCGATTTACAAATTCCAACTGTCGCTCGTTTTCTGTCTTCCCTTCGTTAATCTCCAGAACAGAGTTTGATGAAAATTAAGACCACATATGAGAAGCTTGTGTGCCTGAGACCCTCATTAACTATATAAGTACCTCCGTTCTGGACCGGAAGTCACGTTATTTTTTAAATTTGAAATTGTAACCCGGCATTGTGACGATGTCACAACAAATAATTTCGTTTTATGTAAGTATGAAGATCTTAAACAATTTATATAAAAGCTTTTTATTTCATTAATAAATTATATTGTTTTATCTTTACAGTGCTTCGATTGTATAAATTAACGAAGAGATCTTCAACTGCAACAACATAAATCATCCTTTATTAAGAGAATCCATTAAACTCAGACAACGCTAAACAATTTTAAGTGTGTTATAGGAACCATATAATGGAAAATGAATAGATGACTTTTAACAGTTTGTTACTGTACTCTATATATTCTATTATATATTCTTGCCGATGCATACATGAACGATTAAGTAAATTATTCTTGTATACATCAAGAAACATTAAAATCATCTTAATCATAAACGTACTCTAAAAATTAATATTTTATACGTTTTAAGGTCTATGAAATGAGGAGATTGAGGAACTACCAGTAATCAGTAGTTTTTTTCACTAGGCCATTGATGGGCGCTAAAAGTTTCTAGAGAATTGTAATTTTGTATTAGTATATGCAAAATTACTGCGTAGAGAATGAGTTCACATTATACTTTAAGAGCAGTCTTAATTTAGTTTATAACGTGACGTGTGAAGCAAAATGAGTTCTATAGGTATAAGTATGGTAAGAGAAAACAGCTACAATGGTAATTCTTTTTACTTCTGTCCTTAATGTTTTACTTTTTTGTTTTTATATCGTCTACTTGGACCTTGTTTATTAATAGGACTTATTATACTGGTGTAGTTTCTGATTAGCAAAGAGAGGAAGTCTTAGTCAAAAGGTAAAACAAAGGGAAACAAAAAGATAAGGTATGCAAAATATAGTACAAAAATCAAAAATCAAATAAAAACAATTAAAAATAAAGATATTTTGTTTTACATTTATCTCTTTGCTGATCAGAAACTACACCAGTATAATAAGTCCTATTAATAAACAAGTTCCAAGTAGATGACATAAAAACAAAAAAACTATAATGTAAATTTCACATGCAAAAATCAATATAATCCAAATAAGATTTAATCTCAAATCACTCACTACAGTGAGGAAAAATTTATTATACTGTACATCTATTCAGATGATTTATAAATAAAATTTTTAAATTAATAAACTAAAATAACTTTATAAATTTAATATAAAAATTTTTTCTAGTTTTTGATATTGTAAATTTGAAAAATAAGAAATTTTATTCATTTTTATGATAAGAAAACATTGTCATTGTTCTATTGCTTTTTCTTTATGCTAATTGATATACACTGCTACAGTACGAGTTGTAATAGTTCATACATACTAACAAAACACTAAAAAGTGAATAATTTAAATACAATTAGATAGAAAACATACGGCCATGCCTTGCACAGAAAGTTGCCAGATTAGCGAATGTGCTGGATTATTGAAAGTGTAAGTCTAAAGCCTGCCTAAAAGCGGTGATTTATGTGATCTGTCTTCTTTTGGTATTTATTTATTTATTCCTTGAAGCTGTTTGGTTACGACGTCCTTTCGAGCAATACAGAAATGAAACAGGAAAAGATGACTAACATTTTCGTGGAAACGAAAGCGTTTAGGCGATTGCATAGGAGGTATGCCGACTAAATCAGAGGATGGATTAGCAAGAGTGTAGTATATTACGAAAATAATATAAAAATACGCTTATCTCCTTTATTTGTTTGTTCGCCATTGGCCGAGTGAATTAAAACCACTGAACACTCATAGTTGGTTCTGGGTTTGCGCCTGACGAACGAATTGATTGCATAGAGTTTTTAGATTTTCTTCACGTGTCTAACATATAAATAAGAGTCAGTTTTCTGTAGAAAGTCTTTTCACCTCCCTTGGCAGATCGCCGTCCTGTTGCAACCATTCAGTCTTTACTTCTTTCACTAATTATCAATATATTTTGACCATTCATCTTCCAAAGTTTACAAAATATGATTATATTTATGGGAACTTAATTTGGCTTAAATTTTATCTACTCGTTCATCATTCAAAATCAATTGCAGGATGATTTATCAACATTCATTTAAATATCGGTATATATAATTTAAATAATTTTTATTGAAAGAAATCATTCTTTAAATAGTAAATAATCTATTAAATCGAAAATACTATGTTAAGTAAATAATTTAGAAAATTATTAGAAGAATCGCTTCATGTTACTTTTAGAAAATAAGATTAAAATGCATCAATGTGTTTTGTTAAAATCCTGTATGGATTAATGATTAAAAATGATGAATAAAAATAAAAATAAAACTTATTGAACTTTTATGTTATGTGTTGCAGGTACATATGTGGATATAAACTGTTATAATTTACTCATTGAATAAGAAAACTTTCATTATAAACAATTTATATAAGATACCAATTTAAGTGGTTAATATGAACAGAATTAAACTAACCAACCCAAACATTAAAATAATTGTTCTAATAGTAAGGTGATATTTTTGTTATTTTAAAAAAATTTACGTAATTTTTAAAAAAATGCTAAATCCTTACTTTTACATAATATCATCATTAAATGAGTTGTCTATAGTTAATACCAGAAATGAAACAGAGGTATATCATTCTGAAAGGGGCACTAAATAGGGTATGAAGCTAAAGTAAAGTAACTCAAACAATAAGAATTATATACAATAACGAGATCTATATACAAGATTCAGTTGGAGAGTTTAATAAAATATTTTCATTTCATTATTTATAAAAATTCAAAATTTTTCGTAATTTTGTTGAAAACTTTTGCAACAGAATTACGAAATATAAATGAAAAATATTTGTTATATACATTGGTTCGTTTCTTTTCTGTTAAATCAGACGATAATACGAAGCAAAAACTTAGCATTTCATTTGCTTTAAGAAATTTAAGAAAATTTGTCTTTTTCTTTAAAAACCAAAAAGAGAGAAACTAAAAGAATGGATTCGTAAATGGTGAAATATCTTTTCTTTTTTCAGAAAAACTTTATCTTTTAGGACAAAAAAATGGCAGCTTAATTATTAAGAAAAGAAGGATGCAACGGCTCTCTAGAATACTTCCATCTACTAAGGCTATCGTACTATTATCATTGTTATGAGGTGCTCTAGGTATGGTTCATTTAATGAAGGATGCCTAGAGCACCTCGTAGCAATAATAGAATAGAAGATACTAAACAGTGGAATTGAAAAGAATTTATATTTGATTAAATTTATTTAAAACTAAAATATAAAAAGAAATCAAGTAACGATTTGTGTAACTTCCCAGCAAAAATACATAAAATTGCGTGTGATTTTAAGAAATAATTAATTCTATTAATTATTTCTTAAAATCACCTTAATTATGAGATTAAGATGAGTTTCATAAAAATTTGTAAATGCTAATAACGAATAAAATTATTAAGTCCTACTTTTTCGAAATATGACGCACGACCCCCTCTATCTTTCCCTTTGACCTTTAACCACCAAAATTTACAGCATCAATCCCTAATACAAATAACACTGCAAAATTTCAGAAATTTTCGACAATCTAGTACTCCCCACACAGACATATATACAAAACAAGACGCCCAAAATTTTTTGTATTTCAAGGTCCCGACTTCAAAAATATAAACAGCGAGAGATGAGGAAAAAGTTTGGGTTTTTTTTGTATGTATGAATGTTAGTGTTGTGTGGGTCATGATTTTGTTTATCCAGTTTAAAACTTAACTCCTGTTTCTTTTCTCTTGTTTATTTTCTTGAAAATTTTTGAAATTTTTCTGGAAGGTATTAGGGGAAAATGTTTGTAAAAATTTTCAGGAGATATTAAGGGTTGGGATATATCTCAAAATTCTTTCAAGTTAAAAAATTTTNGTCTTTTTCTTTAAAAACCAAAAAGAGAGAAACTAAAAGAATGGATTCGTAAATGGTGAAATATCTTTTCTTTTTTCAGAAAAACTTTATCTTTTAGGACAAAAAAATGGCAGCTTAATTATTAAGAAAAGAAGGATGCAACGGCTCTCTAGAATACTTCCATCTACTAAGGCTATCGTACTATTATCATTGTTATGAGGTGCTCTAGGTATGGTTCATTTAATGAAGGATGCCTAGAGCACCTCGTAGCAATAATAGAATAGAAGATACTAAACAGTGGAATTGAAAAGAATTTATATTTGATTAAATTTATTTAAAACTAAAATATAAAAAGAAATCAAGTAACGATTTGTGTAACTTCCCAGCAAAAATACATAAAATTGCGTGTGATTTTAAGAAATAATTAATTCTATTAATTATTTCTTAAAATCACCTTAATTATGAGATTAAGATGAGTTTCATAAAAATTTGTAAATGCTAATAACGAATAAAATTATTAAGTCCTACTTTTTCGAAATATGACGCACGACCCCCTCTATCTTTCCCTTTGACCTTTAACCACCAAAATTTACAGCATCAATCCCTAATACAAATAACACTGCAAAATTTCAGAAATTTTCGACAATCTAGTACTCCCCACACAGACATATATACAAAACAAGACGCCCAAAATTTTTTGTATTTCAAGGTCCCGACTTCAAAAATATAAACAGCGAGAGATGAGGAAAAAGTTTGGGTTTTTTTTGTATGTATGAATGTTAGTGTTGTGTGGGTCATGATTTTGTTTATCCAGTTTAAAACTTAACTCCTGTTTCTTTTCTCTTGTTTATTTTCTTGAAAATTTTTGAAATTTTTCTGGAAGGTATTAGGGGAAAATGTTTGTAAAAATTTTCAGGAGATATTAAGGGTTGGGATATATCTCAAAATTCTTTCAAGTTAAAAAATTTTTACTTGTACAAAGCTTTTTTTATCAAATTAAAATTCATCTCTACACGAAAAATTAAGCTCTTTGCCTTTTTATTATAACTAATAATATAAAAGTTATTTTAAAAAAAATGTCATAACTGATTGAGCCGCAATTTTTTAATCTTTTCCAATATGTCTTATAAACATGAATATTGTTCTCCCAGAAAAATATACAACTCGTTTCTCAAATCCGGTTCTTTATAGCGGTGAGTTAATATCGTAACTCAGGGCCTAGGTCCTAGGCTATTTAGCTGGCTCAATATTTACACTTTGACATCTTAGCTAATAATTAAATTATTCTATATTTTGTAAAAAAAATAAATTATAATTAATTCCTTTACAGAGAAAATCCAGGAAATAGTAAGAGTTAATTAAACATTTATTAAGATTATTCTGTTTTCTCATAAAAACATTCCAAATGAATTTTATGTTTTAATTTTGAAATTTTTATAAAGAACATTCTCTATAAAAATTTTAAATAAAAAATTAAATTTAATTTTTAATTTATACATATTTTCTTTAATAATATAAATAAATTCGTTGAAATTTTTAAATTCATTTATTTTCTGAAATACAGGTATTTATCAATAATTGTTTTGAGAATATTTAAGTCATTAAATATCCTACATCTTATTTGTTTTAAGTAGATTTAAGGCACACTAAATTAATGAAAATGTCTCCACAAGGCAAATGTCGTTTCAGAAAGGATTGCATAAAAAATTAAAAACTTAATTGATTTAAAGAACGATCTTGTTTTCTTCAAAGCGGCTAACCAATGCTATTTCTATCTCTTTAAACAAATATTACCTTATATCCAGTAAAGTTTTTATTAGTTTTATATATCTATGTAAAAGCATTCCTTTAAAAAAATCTGAAATCTTCAATCCAAAGTGATTTGTTGATTGGTTACACATAAGCAATCTGGCAATGAGGGATGCTCCACGATAGACTTTCCATTGAAAACGAGATCTTATTTATGTCCGACACGTGAAGAAAACAAAACACATGCCAAGATTGTTAGTGAGACACGAATCTACGACTAACAACTACTCGCGTTCAGTGGTTCTCCATTCGGCCACTGGTGGGTTCAAAATAAACTGTAAGCTTTGATCAGTCTGGATTGAGTCAATGTTATCAGACCATGCCATTACTTTAAAATATCTGGAAGAAACTTCTTACGAATCATCAAAATATTTAGAACAAATTCAAGATCATTATAGACAGAATATAACATGCAACGGATATCACTTTACATATACAGTAGAGCGTCGTTTATCCGAATCAATTGGGGACTGGGGTTGTTCGGATAACTTATTTTTCGGATAACCAATTATGTTAATCTATTAAATCGAAAATACTATGTTAAGTAAATAATTTAGAAAATTATTAGAAGAATCGCTTCATGTTACTTTTAGAAAATAAGATTAAAATGCATCAATGTGTTTTGTTAAAATCCTGTATGGATTAATGATTAAAAATGATGAATAAAAATAAAAATAAAACTTATTGAACTTTTATGTTATGTGTTGCAGGTACATATGTGGATATAAACTGTTATAATTTACTCATTGAATAAGAAAACTTTCATTATAAACAATTTATATAAGATACCAATTTAAGTGGTTAATATGAACAGAATTAAACTAACCAACCCAAACATTAAAATAATTGTTCTAATAGTAAGGTGATATTTTTGTTATTTTAAAAAAATTTACGTAATTTTTAAAAAAATGCTAAATCCTTACTTTTACATAATATCATCATTAAATGAGTTGTCTATAGTTANTAAAAAATTATACTTCAGAAGTTAATTTAGTATCAAAAACGTAAAATATTTGAGTAGCCGAAGACATAGCCAAAGATTACAGCGCCACAGCACTGGCGAAAATTTAAATTTGTCGACTGGAATTCCTTCGGATAACCGACGTTTCGGATAACCGACCTTCGGATAAACGACGCTCTACTGTAATTAATTATAGCAAAGCAGTGTATCTTAAGCAGTTTCCGCGATGTTCTGCTAACAATGGTTTACTAGGAAGACTCTGTTTACGACGCGTCGTAAAGAGAATCATTTATTATTTCCCATAAATTTAGAATATGTTCCTGATAATATAATTTTAGGTTTATTAATACTCACAGGTGTAATTAACAAAAAAAATGCCGTTTTATCTTCAAACAATGCCCATTTTTTTATGTTTGCGTCAATGACCTTTGTTCAAAAGTTTGACTGTACTTGTTACTACAATTTCTATTAATGAATTAAGACCAATATATACTTTAAATTACATAAGTTATAATTAATACTTTTCATTCATTAAGTAATACTTCAATTGATATTAAATGCAACACTTTATAAGAAAGCGTAACAGCAAATTATTTTAAAGTAATTCTAAACTGTTCTAACATTTCAGTATATATTGCAAACAGTAAAGAGAGAATTGTGATATTTTGTAATTAATGATTATGAAAATGAATTAATATTCGATTAAAAAGCTGGTTAGTAAAAAATAATTTCCTGAAACTTGTATATCAATAAGGATTCACTTAATGCCACAATAATTATTCTGTTAAAATCCAGTAAAAATCCTTATAATTAACTTTTCTTCAAGTTAATAAAGTGAAGGATTATACATCACCAACATTAACGCGTACCCTTCAATAAGAATTTCGTTATTCTTTCAACAAAAATTTTTCTTCTTTAAAATTATTCATCACCGAGAGTGCTTTTAAATTACAGTATTATCTCGGTTTTCGTTGACTTCGACGAATATCGTCGGATATCGACGAAAACCGAGGTTTCACTGTATATATAATAGGCTATTGCTTGATTTTGATTATAGCTGTAGTATGTTCTTTTACACGTAATAACGGCATTTAAACGCTCAGTGTGCATTTTTAACAGATAGAAGGTATATTTACTGAGAATTTTTAAAGCAATGTACGGGAAGGAAATTTATTAAAGAAAAATTACTGGGCGAAGTGATAGATTTTATTACACGAAAGAAAAAGAAATACGTAGAAGAATGAAAAGTACTGATCGGGCCCGGCGCTGTTTTTTTTTCTTTAAATGGTATTTTCATCGTGGTATGGCCGCTGTCGAAGACAAATCCTCTTCACAGCATCACTTATGCATATTCGTACCCAATTTGTGCCTCGAATATTGGTTGTCGTCTTTCTTCCCATCCCATTCCACGCTAAATACACTTTAAACCAGGTCTTCTCAAAGCGGTCGATATTACTTTAACGGGGGTCTATGGAAAAAAGTTAATTGAAAATCACCTGTCACATTGACAATGTCAGTCAATTTTACTAGCTTAATAAGAATTATGATTACATATATGTAATCAGATGCATTATAATAAGTCTTATTATAAAAATCACACGAGTAATTCTTTTATTGTCACATCGTCACAATGCCGGGCTGCAATTTTTTTATTTATTTAATTTAAAATATATGCTCTTTTCCATATTTGGTCTCGTCTTTCATCTGTCTAACTACGTTTTCTAGATAAGAGAAAGACAGATGGAATTTATAGTCTACAGTTTTTTTTTCTAATTGCAGCCCAATAAGCAGCTTGTCCTATTATAATTACGTAGTTTAACAGTAAAGTAAAGGGTGTCCATGAAAGGTTTAAAAGTTCTTAAAGAAGTCTACTGTCGAACAACTGTGCAGTCGACTCAAACCCCAAAATTTTCATAGAAGTTTTTCAGTTACAATCGTAATTTTATGACGAAAAATCCATACATCCATCAAATTCCTTTTAGTGTTTCCCTCAAGTCGCATCCACCTTTAAAAATAACCATTTTTAAAATGTGTGTATAAAGGAAAATGATTTTATTAACTTTTAAACCAGTTTTTTTGTTACGATATATTGATAAAGAGTTTACCAATACAAGAAATATTCTCTCTTAAACAAACAGCTGCCATATGATGGCGTGGCAATGGTAACTTGCAGCATCTTTCCCATTTGTTTTCTATAGGATGATACCTTAAAACAGAAACACCTAAAATAACATGATGATAATCATTAAAAGATTTACTTATTTGATTTTAAATATACATGTATCTACACTCACCACACTCCATCTGTTGCAATTGAGTTGGATTCATTCCACCTATAGTTAATAAAACGGGAGTTTCTCTTAGTTGTATCGGTCCCGTAACATTTCTCAAATTTATAGTCACTCTTTTAGACCAATCAGCAGGACCATTACTATTTTTTACAATCATTTGCAATGAAGCATCCATTGTTAAAGTATCGATTCTATTCAAATCGATTAAATCGATTTTTTTTCTGAATGTTCGAGACGTTCTCCTTGATGTTTGATGATATCCTGATGACGAAGACACATAATGACATTACGAATGACAAATTTAAATGCGATTGACTATCAAACCTCTAAATTCTGTGAATTTATTGAACTTTTTCTGAGTAAATGACTGCGACTTGCTACTTGAATTTTTACAATTTCATTTGTTCTTTTGTTAAATCTTTTAGCGAAAAGATAACGTTTAAAATACGACTGAATCGTCTTTGCTGCTTTTGTTTTCTTTCCCAATAATGTTTCACAAGTAACATCATACTCAGATGTATTCTGTAAAGTGTTAATAAAACTTTATAAATCTTAGTAATAAAATCTATGTATTGTAAGAGAATAAAAATAAATTACTAACCCAGAGTTCTAAAGGATGGTCGCTTGGAAAATGAAT